>NC_142932.1:35847224-35859724 GCF_046866305.1 Octopus bimaculoides
ATATATATATATATATATATATATATAATGCCAAACGAAAGCCATATACACTTGGAAGGAAGGTAACAGAAACTTTTTAAAAGTATTCACTTCTGACAGATTAAAACCGTAGATTCCTATATTCCAACGAGGACAATTGCAGGACGAACAACAACAACAACAACAACAACAGCAGCAGCAACAGCGGCAACAACAGCTGTAACAACAACAACAATAACAACGACACCACTATCACAACCACCATCACCACCACCACCACCACCACCACCACGACCAACAACAACAATAACAACAGCTGTCACAACAACAATAAAACGATCGCTACGACAACGACGGCTGCGATAACGATTACAGCAACAGTTATTGCGACAACAATAGCGGTAACAACAACAACAAAAACAACGGCAAAGGAATTAACGAGAACAACAGCAACATAAACAACAACAACAACAACAACAACCACCACCTCCCATCGCCCTTTCAGCCTGGCATCGTTATGCAGAAAGACTACTTGTCGAACAAGCAAATACAAATGAAGAACCGACTGCAATAGCAGCAGTTATAGCAGCAGCAGCAGCAGCAGCAGTGGTAGCACTAGTAGTAGTAGTAGTAGTAGTAGTAGTAGTAGCAGTAGTAGAAATACAGCTGCAATAACAGTAGCATCATCATCATCGTCATCATCATCATCATTAGTTGTAGTACAGATAATAGTGAATATACACAACAGTAACTCAAACAGCAGCAGCAGCAGCCGCAGCAGTAGTGGTAGCGGTGGCAACAGCAGCATCACCATCATCATCATCATCACCATCATCATCATCATCATCATCATCATCATCAGCAGCAGCAGCAGCAACAGCAGACGTAGAAATTCTCTTAGCGTTTTCTTCGTGACTGCGATTCTGTCAACCGGTGATCTTCGTGTTGCTGTTTTAGAGGGCAGTTCTTTAAAGATTAATATGTGTGTGTGTGTGTGTGTGTGTGTGTGTGTGTGTGTGTGTATGTGTGTGCTTGCGCGCGTGTGTGTGTGTGTACGTTTTTGCTTTTTAGGATTGGCAAAGATGTGGTTATTTGCACATGTGTATGCATTTATGTATATATATATACATATATATATATATATATATATATATATATATATATATATATATGTGTGTGTGTGTGTGTGTGTGTGTGTGTGTGTGTGTATTATATAATATAGCTGTGTGGTAGAAAGTTTGCTTCCCCCACCAGATGGTTCTGGGTTCAGTCTCACTGCGTTGCACTTTGGGCAAGTGTCTTCTGCTATAGTCTTGGGCCGACAAAAGCCTTGTGAGTGGATTTGGTAGACGGAAACTGAAATAAGCCCGTCGTATATATGTGTGTGTGTGTGTGTGTGTCTGTGTTTGTCTTCCCACCATCGCTTGACAGCCGATGTTAGTCTGTTTACTTACCGGTTCGGTTAAAGAACCGATAGGATTAGTACTAGGCTTACAAAGAATATGTCCTGGGGTCGATTCGTTCGACTAAAGGCGGTGCTCCAGTATGGCCGCAGTCAAATGACTGAAACAAATAAAAGACGAAAAAGAATATATATATATATATATATATATTTATATATACATACACACTTACATATGCACACTTCTGTATCATTTCCCATGTCAGCCAGAAGCTGTGGCCATGCTGGAGCACTGCAATTGGTGTAATTGGTTGTTTATAGTTTTGGTATATTTTGCCTGTTGACTCCAAATGTTTTCAACTATGTGTGCGCGTGTCTGTATGCGTGTTTGTGAGTGCGTGCGTGTGTATACATGTATTTATGTAAGTTTATATCTGTATGTATGTATGTATGTATGTATGTATGTATGTATGTACGTTTCCACTTTTCCCAATGCCTGGTTGTATAGCTCCCGGCCATCCCCTATCGACAAGAACCGCGATCAAAGACATTCTAGCGGTGACTATCCCTTTTTTGTAGTTAAGCTCAGCAGTATTTAATTGCCACTCTCTTGCTTAAGAAGTTAGTGTGTTATTTTTATAAAAAAATGTAGACCACATAGAGTTTCCTTGGCTTCTAGTGTCATCCAGTGCTCTGAATTTCATCTTGGAGAGGATGAATAGCAAAGTTAAACTCGGCGGGATTTAAACTTAAAACGTAAAGACTCGGAAGAAATGCCGTTAAGCATTTTGTCCGATGCGATAACGATTCTACCAGTTCATTGCTTTCAAAATTGATTTCAAATATTTGGCGCAAGGCCAACGTTAATAATAATAATAATGAGAACGAAAGAAACTGAATCTATTTGCGATGGATGTGTGAATGTAATTGGATTTTGTTTTGAGGTCCCAATGGTGACAATAATGGTTTTGATTTTGTCTGGGATTTGAATAAATGTGTTTCTTGATTGCGATTTGCAATTTATGCAGTCACTCATCGCCTCCCCTATTTAAATGACCGTCACCTGGCAAGATCTTCGACTGGACGTCCAGGTAAGAACTGAAGTCCGCTACCGTAGTTAACCCACCATCCTCCCCCAAACGTTTGCGCAAAGTGATACTGAGAAGTCGCACTCATCGGCTCGGAACCGAGTTGCATGTGCACGGCCCGGTCGCGAAATTTTTTTCCCACGAGAGTTTCAGACCCCAGTAATGATCTCATTTGCATACAGACAATCAGAGAGAGAGAGAGAGAGAGAGAGAGAGAGAGAGAGAGAGAGAGAGAGAGAGAGAGAGAGATTTAACGGAAGAGGTGGTGAATGAGTTTGTAAGGCTGTTATACATGCACACACATAAAGAACTGTAGAGAAAGGAGATGAGGACGAGGAGAGAGAGGGGGGGGGGAGAAAAAGAGAGAAAGAGAGGGAGAGAGAGGGCAAATGGTAGAGTAATAAAGTACTTATGGGAAAGGTATGCAAATGAGAAATTTGCTTTATTTAATTATATTGTAAGGTAATAATAATAATGATGATAATAATAATAATAATAATAATAATAATAATAATAATAATAATAGCAATAATAATAATAACAATATCAATAATAATAATATTATTATTAATAATAATAATAATATTAATAATAATGATGATGATGATGATAATAATAATAATAATAATAATAATAATAATAATAATAATAATAATAATAATAATAATAATAATAATAATGATAATAATAATTTCTGTTTTGAAAATTAATATTCATTTCATGATTTTGTATAAGCACCAAGAAATTTAATGAAAGTTAGATCATAATTATTGTATGTTTGCCATATTTTCTGATGTTACCCCATGGTGGCAAAAGAATACTTCACAAGTTATCGCTTATATGGCGAATAACACCCTACAGTATTAATAAGTGGGAAAATATTGATTTCAAATTTTGACACAAGGCCAGCAATTTTGAGGAAGAGAATGAGTTAATTACACCGATCCCAGTGCTCAACTGGTACTTAATTTATCGACCCCGAAACGATGAAAGGCAAAGTCGACCTCGGCGGCATTTGAACTCAGAACATAAAGAGAGACGAAATACTACTAAACATTTCGTCCGGCGTGCTAACGACTCAGTCTGTTCGCCGCCTTAATAAACGGGAAAATAGGAATGTCCCAAGGGTAATGGTGAATAAACAGTGCAGTTAAACCCCCAATTTGGAAGCCTGAATCCTTAAATAATTTTTTAAAATATTGGGTAAAGAAATTCGAATTATTTCATGAAAAATATATTCGGGGTTAAGTTACTTGCATGGAGGAAGCATAAAAGAATGATTTGAAGAATGACTATTGTGATGAAAATCCCATCAAAGAGAAACGCTGTTGACAATTTTCACCCAACATCGTGTCAATCTTTGTATACACATGCACGCACACGCACGCTCGCACACACGCACGCGCGCACACACACACACACACACACACATATACACATGCACACACACACGCACACACAGAGAATATTTACAAAGAAAGAAGGTGTGCAGCGATACATTAAATAATATGTTCAGAAATTACATAGAAGTAAAAAAAAATACAATCGGAAACAAACAGAAAATACACAAACTGAAAGTCACAAACTCCTTATCAGTTATCATCCAAAGGATCGCAACAATTTTACGCCTTTAACGATAGTATTGATCCCCTTTGGTGGCGTCAGCGTCTGAAGGCCGCTGGGAAATAGCGAGCAAACAAACAAGGGATCAAACACAACAGAATGTGAACATACAAAGAAAAATGGTGCAAAACAACTATTGATAGAGAAACAAAAGAAAAATCGAAAGAAGAGAGAAAAATGAAAGACCGGTTTCTAATAGAAAACGGCAATAGAAAAATGTAAAAACTATGCAACGATCTGCGTAGATTATATAAAAAGTGTGTGATTCGTGTCCCCCGTTCGTGGATAATAGAACGTATGAAATTCTCTAGAGTGACAAAAATGTGACTGACTTCATTGGTTGTAGCATGAGAAAGTGAAAGTACGGTGTTATGTTCTCAAGGGATTTACTGAGAAAGGATGCAGTGATGAGAAGAATATACTAAGATGTTTTGTCATCGTTATTGTTTGTTGTATGCATAATGGTTTTAACATTGTTTTTACGAATATAAAAAGAAAAGCAAAAATGGGTGTTTGTTATGACTTGGGAAAGAAATAGTCGAATATAAACCATTTTCCAGTCACCTTTAAAGATATGGAAGAGCAGAGATAAAAAAAGATACAATAGTAAACACTATACATACGTGTATTCAGGAAAAAAAATGGCTCGGGGTTAAGAGAAATAATGTGCTAATTTCACAGTTAGAAAAAAATGGTGTCATCTGATGCGACAGTGATACCAGATGAACAGATGAAGAAAGACTTAGAGCACAGGGGATGAAAACATTTAGACTCACTGGAAATAGATATAGACAAAAGAAATGAAAGAGGCGTTTGGATAAGGATTGAATGAAAATAAAATAAATGAGAAAGAAGAAAAATAACAAAAGAAAATTATAGCAATATATATGCGTGGCTCCCTGGGCAAGTGTCTTCCTCTATAGCTTCGGCTCTACTAAAGTTCTGTGAGTGGATTTGGTAGATGGAAACTGAAAGAAGCCCGTCAAGAAAAGAAAATGGAGATAAGGAAGTTAATAATTATTTGTTATTAGCAAATTGGTCATCTTCGCTTCTTACAGCCGTTTCAATTAATACTCAATAATTTAATTACATATTTGTACATTAAATTTACATCTATGTGACATGAATGTAATTTTACCAGAGGAAAAAAAGTACATTAAGATGTTATATGTAGGCCTATCAATTTATTTCAGCAGAGTCTGCTGAAATGAATTGATATATCCACATATAACATGCAAAGGTACTTATGTTACATAAATGTAAATCTAATGTATAAATTTGTAAATTAAATTATCGAGTATTAATTGAAACGGCTGTAAGAAGCGAAGATGATCAATTTGCTAATAATAAGCAATTTGCAGTTCGGCAATGAGACCAATAAAATAAGTATAAGGCCTAAAAAAAATACGCATTGAGATCGATTCATTCGACGAAAAATGCTTGAAGTTGGTGCTCCAGCATGGCCGCATTCTAATGGCTGAAACAAGTAAAAGATAAATGATATATACGGGCTGCCTCGGGATTATTTAATAGAACAAAGAACAGATTAGGAAGACGAGTGTTCGGTCACGAAATATAATGGACATAAATGATGCACTGCTTCCGAAATGTGATGGTGATAGAATTTATTTTGCCAGAAGTCGACGCGGCAGATAAACTGTAGAAAAATACGAGAGAAGCACTCGCAGCTGGTATTTAGAGAGCAGTGTTGAACCTTGGGTAATGGAAGTAAAAATTTCTGACATTTTATAGACTGAAAGTTGCATTCATTAGAAGAAGGAGAGGGAAAGATAGATAGATAGATAGATAGATAGATAGATAGATAGATAGATAGATAGATAGATAAAGATAGAGATAGAGATAGATAGATAAATAGATAGAGAAGTGGGGGAGAAACGGAGAGGCTGCGAGAGATAAAAGAGAATGGATGAATTAAGGCATGGCCAATTTATAAAAGTCATTGAAAGTGGAGAAGATAAGCAAACATAATTGTAAAGCTTTTATGTATGCAGCAGAAGCGCAGTCCCTTTGTGAGCATATAACATCGGTAAAACGATAGAGCCACCATTTTGTAGACATTGTGCAACGAAAGAAGAATCAGTCAGCCATATTGTAAGAGCTGTAAACTGGTACAAAAGTAATAGGGAAAGAGGAGACGTAATAAAATTTGTAGGGTTGTACAAGAGAAGTGGTGTGAGATATTAGCTGAATAGAAGAGAGAAGTGTATAGGTACCAACGTGACCCAGTGGTAGAGTGAGAGAAAATAAAACAATTTTAGTGTCGTCTGCCTCCAGTGGGATGACAATGAAGAGAAGACCTGATATTGTTATTGTCGGAACAGAGAAAATACTTTGTTAGATAATTGATGTAGCATCGCCAAGGGATAAAAGAATATGTGAAAAGGAAAGGACTAAGCGACATAAAAATTTGAAGAGCGACATTTATAAAATGTGGTGAGCAAAAAACAAAAAAACAAAAAAAAGGTTTAAGTCGTATTAAAAATGATGATGAAGATGGTGATGATGGTGACGATGATGATGATGACGCCAATTATGATAACAACAGCAATAGCAACAACAAGAATGATAAAAGTTTCAGATAGTGGCACAAGGTCAGCAGCTTGGAAGGTGGAAGACAGTCAATGACATCGGCTTCCAGTACGCAACTAGTACTTATTCTATCGACCCCGAGAAGCTGCAGTAAGGCAGTCGACCGCGGTGGCTTTTTTGAACTCAGATCGTTCAGAGCCCGAAGAAATGCCGCTAAGCATTTTGTCCTACGCACCAACAATTCTGCCAGCTCACTGCTTTAATAATAATAATAATAATAATAATAATAATAATAATAATGATGATGATGATGATGATGATGATGATGATGATGATGATAATGATGATGATAATAATGATGATAATAATGATGATGATGATGATGATGATGATGATGATGATGATGATGATGATAATGATACTACTACTACTACTACTACTACTACTACTACTACTACTACTAATAATAATAATTATAATACTTATGATAACAACAATAATAATAATGTTGATAATAATAATACTAATAACAACAACAATAATAACAATAATAATGATAATACTAATAATAATAATAATAATAACAACAATAACAATAATAATAATGATGATAATGATGATAATAATAATAATAATAATAATAATAATAATGATGATGATAATAATAATAATAATAATAATAATAATAATAATAATAATAATAATAATAATAATAATAATAATAATGATGATGATAATAATAATAATAATAATAATAATAATAATAATAATAATAATAATAATAATGATGATGATAATAATAATAATAATAATAATAATAATAATAATAATAATAATAATAATAATAATAATAATAATAATGATGATAATAATAATAATAATAAGAAAAGCCCCTACATGGTAAATACTGGGCTAAACTAAATGCGAAAGAAATAGACAGAGAAAAATCCCAGCAATGGCTGAGAAGCTCAGGACTCAAAGCAGAGACTGAAGGATTTTTAATTGCTGCACAAGACCAGAGCCTCCCCACCAGAAATTACCAAAAACACATAATGAAAAGAAATATAACAAGTAACTGTAGAATATGTGGAGATCGACAAGAAACAATAAATCATATTATCTCTGGCTGCCCAGTCCTGGCTAAGAAGGAATATATTCACAGACACGACAGAGCTGGGACCTATATACACTGGAAGCTATGCCAACACTATGGAATAACAACAGAAAAAAGATGGTATAAACACACGCCAGAAAAGGTCACAGAAAACGAGAAAGCAACCATACTCTGGGATATGCCAATACACACAGATAGAGAAATTAAGGCAAATAGACCAGATATAGTTGTCAAAGATCATGAAGGAAAAAAATGCTTTCTAATTGATGTATCAATACCAGCAGATGACAACGTTTCTCGAAAAGAAATGGAAAAACTTTCAAAATACAAAGACCTGGAAATAGAGATAACTCGAATGTGGAGTCTAAAAACAGAAACAATTCCTATCATAGTAGGTGCCTTAGGTATAATTAAAAAAATACTCAGACAAATACATAACAAAAATACCAGGACTTACAAATATATGTAACATACAGAAAATTGCACTACTGGGTACTGCACACATTCTACGCAAAACACTTTCAATACAGTAAACATAAAAGCACCACAGCAAACCACAGCACATACCCAAGGCGCACAGAGCTGCGCTCGGTAGTGAAGTGAAAGCACGTTATAAAAATAAAACTACTGAACAATAATAATAATAATAATAATAATAATAATAATAATAATGATGATAATAATAATAATAATAATAATAATAATAATAATAATAATAATAATAATAATAATAATAATAATGATGATGATAATAATAAAAATAATAATAATAATAATAATAATAATAATAATAATAATAATAATAATAATAATAATAATAATAATAATAATGATAAAAGTAATAATACTAGTCAAGACGAAGAGCGCGATTCGATTGTAATAGATATTTTATTGGTTGAACGTATGGATGCTGGTTGCTCTTGTTCATACTTTATGTTTAGTTTTCTATAATTTTGAATTTTTATCACTTTTTATTTTGGACTCGACAAAGACAAACTTACTGTCGAAATATCGTTCAATAAAGAAAATATCTATTACAATCGATTCTCGTTCTTCGTCTTGGCTGTTTACTTTTGTGAAGAAGAGTTACGTTAGTCCTTTTAAAATATAATTACAATAATAGTCATAATCATTAGTATTAATAATGATAATTTATTCTTTTATTAGCCACAAGGGCTCAGATACAAAAACATTAAATGACATACAACATAAAAGACATAAACAGAATGATACAATGGGTTTTCTGTGTGCACACAATATAAATAACAGTTTAAGATTGAACAAGTTAAAACTCCCAATAGGGGAGGCGCTCTAAGGTCCTCGTGGAAAACCCCACAAAAGCCACGGGTGCCTGAACAACAGGACAAGAGCCCTTTTTTTTTTTATAGAAGCACGCTCAGAATTGGTCCATTAACACTGGCCATTCTTCCAAAAATTAATAATAATAATAATAAAAATAGTAATTTCCTTTAGTTGCCACCAGGGTGAAGGATGGGGGGGGGGTCAATACAAAGATAAACATAAAGTGTGGGGGTTTACATGTAATGGAATGGTAAAAAAAAAAAGCATACAGATGGATAGAGGAAATAGGCATAAAATCCAGTTTAGTACAACTCCAGAAGACAGTGTTATCAGGGACAGCTAGGATACTTAGGAGGGTTTCGGTATCTAAGGCTACTTGCTGTAGCCCGATGTTGGGAATTTGTCTTTTCCAACAGTCTAATCTGTTCAGCGTATGTAAAATAATTATGGCGATGATGATGGTGATAATAATGATAATAATGATAATAATAATAATAATAATAATAATAATAATAATAATAATAATAATAATAATATTCAGACAAATACGTAACAAAAACACCAGGACTTACAAATATATATAACATACAGAAAATTGCACTACTGGGTACTGCACACATTCTACGCAAAACACTTTCAATACAGTAAACATAAGAGCACCACAGCAAACCGCAGCACATACCCAAGGCGCACAGAGCTGCGCTCGGTAGTGAAGTGAAAGCACGTTATAAAAAATAAAACTACTGAACAATAATAATAATAATAAAAATCTGTTGTGACTGGGGAGAGTCATTCTCTACAGGTTTAATGTAATTCCAAAATATTTAAATGCCATTTAAGTGGCATTTATTATTATTATTATTATTATTATTATTATTGTTGTTGTTGTTGTTGTTGTTGTTGTTGTTGTTATTATTATTATTATTATTATTATTATTATTATTATTATTATTATTATTATTATTATTATTATTATTATTGCCTTGGTACAGCTTCTAACGCTGGAGATGTACTACAGTGTCAGCTGTTCACTACCAGTGAATTAAGGTAACACCTCTTATTTTTCGAGCACCTTCCGGGGTATTCGAGTGTTTCCAAGCAATGCTGTTTTCTGCAGGTGCTCCACCCTTATTGCAGCAGCCCTATTTGTTTCACGTACTTCTCAAGATTTTTGCTCACTGTTCCCAGGGCTCCGACAATTATTGGTACTACTGCTACCTTTTTCATCGACCACAACTGCTTTACCTCCCAAGCTAACATTTCATATCTCTCGACTTTTCTTTCTTCCTTATCGCAAACCTTGTTGTCAGCTGGGCATGCTATATCTATGATCCAGCATAGTTTACTTTCTTTCTCAATTAAGACTTCGCTCTCTCTCTCTGTCAAGCTCAGCGTGGTTACACCCTCGTATGCATAGCTGTGTGAGTTAAGTATGGAAGTTAGAGCCAGGCCATGATGGTATCGAAAAAGGCGAAGAAGAAGCAATACACGAGATTAGATGCATCAAGAAATGTGGCCAAACGCCAATTGTGTTGGTTGACAATAAATACTTCTTCAACTTTTTTGCAGAAGCAGCAGTTTCCGATTACTGTCTGGCCGTTGGAATGTATTCTGAGCAATAAACACATATGTGTGTGTGTGTATACACATATTCCCACATATATGTAAACATACATATGTATATTGTACATCTATAACTATTTATCAATGTATATTTATACACACATATATACTTTACACACACACACACACACACACATATATATATATATATATATATATATATATATATATATATATATATATATATATATATGTTTATATGAGCACCACCATCAACAGAAGTATGCACACACACACACATACACACATATATATATAGCGTGTGTGTGTGTGTGTGTGTGTGTGAAAGCGAGAGAGAGAGAAAGAGAAAATGAGAAAGAAAGAGAGCGAGAGAGGGAGAGAATGAGAGAGATTAAGAGAGTGTACGTATGCATTAAATCAAAGACAGGAATTTATATTATCTTTAATTCTGTGATTACAATTGTTTCAAGACAACAGAAGAAGCGCATTTCATGAACGTAAATATTAATACGAATATAAGAAATTCATAATATTATCATGTGTATATATATATATATATATACAGGAAAAAAAGGCTGAACAGCTTCCATCTCAGAAGCCTACAACGCATACTCGATATCTCCTGGCAGGACAAGGTGACCTACACCGACGTCCTGGCCCGTGCTGGCTTCCCTTCTATGTACTCCTTGCTCAGACAACGTCGACGACGCTGGGTAGGCCACGCTCACCGCATGGAGGAAGGCTGAATCCCAAAAGACATTCTCTACGGAGAACTCGCAGCAGGACAGAGAAACAAGGGCCGCCCGCAGCTGAGACACAAGGGCGTGTGCAGGAGGGACATGAAGGCGCTCAACATCGACATCAATATCTGGGAGGACCTGGTAGCGGACCGCACCAGGTGAAAAAGCACACTTCTCAAACAACTACGGATTGGGGAAGAGAAGCTGTCAGCTGCAGCTGCAGAAAAGCGAGCCCGACGTAAGGGATCGACAGCCGACAGACCAGAATCCACGCACAGATGTGATCTATGCGACCGAAACTGTAATTCTTGCATTGGTCTCCATAGCCACAGGAGGCGTTGCTCAAGCCGAGCGGCCCAACCTAGACAATTAATGGATGGACGTGATACCCATGGTCAGCCATGACCGAAGGTGGCCCTATATATATATATATATATATATATATATATATATATATATAAAGAAATTGAAGATTTTCTTAAGTATGCTAGGCTATTGGTTTAAATGGATATTAATTAATATCAATTTCTACCTTCATTATTTAACTTTATATATATAAATATATATATATATATATGAATAGATAGATAGACCTATACATGTATATATATATACATGTTGTTATTATTTGTATATTCTCCCATATATATATATATATATATATATATATATATATATATATATATATATATATATATATATATATATGTGAAAACAGTAGGGTAAAAAATTGGATTTTAATTAATATCAATTTAATACCAGGGAACAAGCACATTAAAAGAATCAAGGAGATTCAGAAAAAAAATATCTGAGATCTCAAAGGATTATTTTATATATATATATATATATATATATATATATATATATACATAAATGTCATACGATGGCAATGAGTGCTCAACACCACAATGGTGGTTAGTCTTTCTTTATTTGTGTATTAAGGCTACCATTGGTTTCACGAGTATATACATACATTTTTGTTAAGTGCCCGTGTGCATGTCTTCCGATTAAGTCTCAAAAGGACTGCATTCAACATTTAGAATGTCATCGTATGTAGAGCTTTTAAAATTGATCAGGATGAGTGGAGAGATAATCTCATAAATGTCAGTCATCGATTT
>NC_142932.1:35864724-35889724 GCF_046866305.1 Octopus bimaculoides
TATATATATATATATATATGCCTTTGTGTCTGTATCTATTTTCTATTACGACTTGACAACCGGTGTTGGTGCGTTTACGTCTGCGTGGCGTGCAAAAGAGACTGATAGAATAAATACCAGGCTTTAAAAAAACCAAAAACACAAGACAAATAAGTCCTGGGGTCTTTTCGTTCGAATAAAATTCTTCATGGTGGTGCTCCAGCATGGCCGCAGTCCAATGACTGAAACATGTAAACAAAGACGCCATTATTATTTGTCAGTCACATTTACTTTTCAAGTGAAACATCTGGAAAACTTTATCGGGGAAAGTGGATAACAGAGCTGGGTGATAAAACAAAGACATCTTAGCTACGATATGAAGCTCTCTGTATCACGTGTGAAGAGGTTTGCTCCGGTATTAGACATAACTAAATAACTTATGTCTGACATTTATTCAGCACAGCTAAACGACCAAAAGGCGAGATGACAACTGCGATTGAAGTATAATTTACTAGGATATTTGTAGGTTTCGCTAAATATTTATTGAAAGTGATTCTAAAGTGGTTTTATAGGAAAACCTGGTTTTGTGCACGTAAATGCAATATATACAGGAAGCAACTCAGAAATTATATATAGTAACTCTAAACCGACCTTGAATGAGAAATAAATGAAATATACTCGGTATGAAAAGAAATATTGTACAAAACAAATATGGCCGTAAAAACTGTACAAAGCAAGACACAGAATAAGTAATAAAAAGGAATGAATTCCTATAAATGTAGTATTGACTGAACAACGAGTAAATTAGGATGGTGTGAGGTGCAGTGATGGCTTATACGGAAAGTTTGCTTCACAACCGCGTGGTTCCGGGTTCAGTCCTACTGTGTGGCAACTTGGGGAAGAAGTGTCATCTACTATGACCACAGGTCGACAGAAGCCTTGTGAATGGATTTCGTAGACAGAGACTGAAGGAAGCCTGTTGCATACATACATACATACATACATGCATATATATGTGTGTGTGCTTATATATATATATATGTATGTATATATATGCATGTATGTATGTATGTATGTATGTATGTATGTATGTATATATATATATATATATATATATATATATATGTATATATATATATATATATATATATATATATATATATATATATATATATATATATGTGTGTATATATATATGTATGTGTGCATGTGTGTGCGCGTGCGCGTTTGTGTGCATGTGTGTGTCTTTTTTTACACTCTCACAACTTAAGAGTTCGGCAAAAGAGAGCAATAGAATAAGTACTACAGTAAGTCCTGGAGTTGATTCATTCGACTATAAGTTCTTCAAGGCGGTGCTCCAGTATGGCCGCAGTCTAATGACTGAGACGATTATATATTCTTATATTCTTTAATTTCTTTCAGTCATTTGACAGTGGCCATATTGCAGCACCGACTTTTAGTCCAAGAAATCGACCCCTGGATTTATTCTTTGTAAGTCTGGTACTTATTCTATCGGTCTCTTTTACCGAGCCGCTGAGTTACGGGGTCGTAAACATATCAACATCGGCTGTAAAACGATGGTGGAGGGACAAACGCAGACATAAACATACACACATACTCACACACATATATACGACGGGCTTCTTTCAGTTTCCGTCTACCAAATCAGCTCACAAGGCTTTGATCGGGCCGAGGCTATAGTAGAAAACACTTGTCCAAGGTGCCACGCAGTGAGACTGAACCCGGAACGATGTGGTTGGGAAGCAAGCTTCTCATTTTTTTATTGCCCACAAGAGGTTAAATATAGAGGGGACAAATAAGGACAGACAAAGGGATTAAGTCGATTACATCGATCCCAGTGCACAACTGGTACTTAATATATCGACCCCGAAAGGATAAAAGGCAAAGTCGACTTCAGCGGAGTTTGAACTCAGAACGTAACGGCAGACGAAAATACCGCTAAGAATTTCGCCCGGCGTGCTAACGTTTCTGCCAGCTCGCTGCCTTCTTACCACACAGCCATGCCTACTCCTGAAAGAAAAATACTTGAATGCATTCCAGCAGAAACCGATATGTTATAGGCCTCATGGTAAGCAGCAAAATAAAATAAATGCAGAAAAATTATCACGAAGGTTTGTTTAATCATTTGTACAAACAATCAGGTCATCTTCTCCAATCGCTGGCAAACCAACATTGTCAAACGTCGCTGTTGGCGACCATTTTGTCGTCTGCTTCATCGGATTTCTCTGAAATCAGAATCTGGTTTATCAATATTTTCTTCAAACAATAAATCGTCCTTAGCTCCATGAAGGGAATTAAAAGCCCAGAATTTTGTTTCAAAATATTATTTTTACAACAACCTCGTATTTCAGCGCATTCCATCAACTTTTATGACACACCTGTGTAAAACGAAGCCTCTCTCCTCTTTCTGCAGAAATCTGCCATAAAATCAGAAGCCTGCATTTGATTGCACCACTCCTTCCTCACAAATCTTTTAAATGGCCAATTGATTGAGACATTTAAAGGCTGCAACTGATTGGTTAAACTTGCTATTGCAGCTGATTGAGTACTAAGTCGTCCAACTTGCCTCTTAGCAATCTCAGGTGTATGATGAGCCAGACAGCGGTTCTTAATTAATAAGGTTGGGAGGCTTCTTTAAGGAAAGTAAACTAAAAGAAATAACAGCATGGCCAGTGGAATCTCTTTGAATAACACAGACAAATACAGGTGTAGCAAATACCATACAATATAGATTATGATTTATCTTTTATTATGCTTTTTTTCAGTCACTATACTCTGGCCATGCTGGGGCGCCGCCTTGAAAAGGTTTTAGTCGGATAAATTGATCGCAGGACTTGTTTTTTAAAGCCTTTTTCTTATTTCATTGGACTCTTAGCTGAACCGCTAAGGGGACGTAAACATACCAACACCAGTTGTCAAGTGGTGATGGTAGTGGTGATGGTGGTGGACAAATACAGTCTCAAAGATTTTCTCTCTCTCTCTCTCTCTCTCTCTCTCTCTCTCTCTCACACACACACATACACACGCGCGCGCGCACACACAGCTATATTTTAGAGTTCCATGCTGTTGATCCTTTTCATCGGTGACTATTCTTCTTGGTGGCAACTGAAATACTCTAGATTCTTAGCTCTGCCCTCCGTTGAATCGGAGTTTTGTTTAGTGAATGAGGAAATTACATCGCTTTATGTCATATTTAAGAAAGGTTTCTCTTTCAATGATACATTTGCGAACGCTTACACCCACGTACACATGCACAACCTTCTTATCGCACAAATAGATATGCATATGTATGGCACTCGCACATACATACATGTATACAAGTTTGTATAATTCATACATACACACATACATACATACATACATACAGACAGACATGTGAATATGTATGCAAACATTAATACATACATACGCACATAGACCTATATGGAGAGAAAAAGAAGAAAAGAGAGAATGAATAATTCATACATGTGTGTGTGTGTTTGTGTGTGTGTGTGTGTGTGTGTGTGAGTGAGCGTGTGTGCACACGCGTGTGTGTATGTATGTGTGTGTAAATTGATTGACTGTTTGTTTCTTGGCTTATTGGTCAAATGATGTAAACACTTCGTATATGTATACGCATAAATGTATGCACCTGCGTATATGGTACCTACAACCGTACATATATATGCATTTACATATATATATATATATATATATAAATGACTACTACGAAGTCACTGGGAATGGTTCCAGAAGATGTAGAAACCTTTACTTCGGATCGAGTTGGATGGCGAAGAGGCCAGGATAACACAAAACTCAAAAGCGATCTAAGGAACACCCCACGAAAAAGAAATCCATTGGTATCAGGTCAGGTGAACGTGGTGGCTATTCGATGCTGCCTCGTCTTCCAAATCAACGCTGTGGAGAGGCTTGGTTAAATTAGTCTCTTGCTGTCAACACATACTATGGAGGTGCTCCATCTTGTTGAAAGAACAGTTCAAAACTGTTAATATATGAATGCAAAAGAGATAGTTGAATAATTGTAAACCTACTTTTGGGCCGCCCTGTATAAATGTGTATGCACTTTAGGTTAATTAAAACATATTTGTGACATTGCAACTTCTAAAGACAAATTCACAGCAGTTACTGTGGAGAAAAAAATCTATCCTTTGGTGAAAAGTTGTAGAAATACCGTATCTGTCCTTTGACAGGGTATAGCACGGAACAGATATGGTGTTTTTATGCTTTCTTTTTTTTTTTTTACCAAAAGACAGAATATTTTCTTCACGGTAATTGCAGTGAATTTGCGTTTGGAAGCTAAAATTTGTCACAAACGTATTTTAACTAACCTAACATTCGCTTACAACTAAACGCCGTTTGGCGCTGATACAGCTGTAATGTATATATATATATATATATATATATATATATATATATATATATATATATATATATATATATATATATATATATTTGCTTCACCATAAGCTGAGAATCTCACAGATAGCATCACTTGTAACTCACAAAGGCAAAAACAAGAAGAAAAAAAATTAATTGATTTATTAATTAATAAATTGATAATCCTTTACCCTTTTAATTTGTAATAATTATTCACTCTCGGTTAGTATACGCAGATTCTCTGCGATATCACTTGTCGCGCACATGGTAATTTCTTGAGGGAAGGACAGTTAGACTGGCTGACCGAGGTGGATTCGGTTATGCTTTCTGATCTGTGTCGGTGTGGAATATCACTCGTCCATGATTGCACGGTTTACTAGCATAGTCGAATTTACTACTGGAATATAGTATTGATGAAGGAAATTGATTATTAATCATAATCCAGGAACGCGTGTACTGTTAACCGTCAGAATTTTGGTTAGTTTTTCATTGTTTTTTCTTCTTGTTTTTGCCTTTGTGAGTTTCAAGTGATGCTATCTGTGAGATTCTCAGCTTTGTTAGCTGCTATTTCTGAACTTCGGTATATGGTGAAGCAAATATTTGCTGATCCCTTAATTATATTTATAAATATATATGAGCTTTTAAATAAGTTCTCCACCAATAATGGTGCTTTCATACCGATGGCTTGGTAAAAATTATTAATTGTTAATTGATAATCCTTTACCCTTTTAATTTGTAATAATATATATATATATATATATATATATATATATATATATATATATATATATATATATATATATATATATATATATATATATGCGTATATATGTGTGTGTATATATATATATATATATATATATATATATACATGTCACATATATATGTATATATATGTATAAATATATATATATATATATATATACATATATATATATATATATATATATATATATATATATATATATATATATATATATATATATATATATATATACATATATACATACGTATACGTACATACATGTTTATGTATATACATATGCATATGTGGGCACAGGACGTCACAAAACATAAACAACAAATAATACGAAGTACGAGGACATGGAATAAGGGCTTTTTTTGTAGAAATACATAAATGCGGAGAGGCAGACTCTAAGATGTAGAGCAGTTAATATTACAGAGGGGTACGTCGGTTTATGGGGTTAACCCTGGGTTTCTCGCTCATAAGGGGTTTAGCCCTACGGCGTATCTTCAGGCCCAAAACACTGCTGGCCTGAGACCTCTTTAAAATATGGAGGGGGAAAAGCCTCGTTTTTAAGGGTAAAACCCTAGGTGATTATCTCCCTTTGCCATTGTCCATCGATCTTCGACTGCGCTGCTTTTTCCCTTCCATATTTTAAAGAGGTCTCTGGCCAGCAGTGTTTGAGGTCTGAAGATACGCTGTAAGACCAGACCCCTTAAGAGTGACAGACCCAGGGCACCCCCATAAACCAGTCTACCACACTATAATATAAATAAATATATTTATAATTATATTACAGCAGTATTAGCATATATGTGTGTGTGTGTGTTTCCATTCCGTTAAGGTAGGATGAACATCTAGAGACAAATAAATATCATTAAATGCAAAGTGTACTTAAAATAAGAGCTACTAATAGTTTTTTTTTTGCAGTAAAGATGCTGAGATTAGACAGAGTTATATAACGTAGCTTGTGTCTTCAGTGCCCAGAGCCCGAGGATTGGTTGGAGACATACAAGAAACGTTGTATAATTCTGTCTAATCTCATTATCTTTGCTGCAAGAAACTATTAGCAGTTCTTTTAAATACAATATACATTACACACACACACACACACACACACACATACGCATGTAGATCATAGAAATAAATCGTAATAGAAGCCTAGGCTTTTTTTTTTATTGTATATCCACAGATAAGAACACATATTACATCTAAAGGAACCCAGCATAGATTCTATATTCTGTATAATTACACAGAAATATCTTTTTAAGATATCTTTTCAAAGAATTACTAAGGCTTATTTACATCATTGATCCATTTTGCTTCTCTCTCTCTCTTTCTCTCTCACTCTCCTCTCGCCTTCTCTCTCTCTCTCTCCCATGCCCCTCTCTCTTTCTCCGTGTTCATTTCTCATCTATGTCTGAACATTTCTTGAATTTGTCCATCCTTCTGACTTTCTCTCATTTTATGATCCTCTCCTCTTTCTTTCTGTCTATCTGTCTCTGTCTCTATCTCTCTCTCCGCCTCTCTCTCTTTCTCTCTCACTTCCTTTCAATCCCTCTTTCTCACTCTCCGTATCCAGCATCTCAGTTCAACGAGCAGTCTGTCTGTCTGTTTGTAGGTTGGTCTGTCTGTCTGTTTGTAGGTTGGTCTGTCTGTCTGTCCATCTTTTGAATAACTTGACCTCTGTCAGACTTCCTCTCTTTCTGCGACCCTCTCTCTCTCTCTCTCTCTCTCTTTCTCTCAATTTTTTCACCCCTCTTTCTTATCACTCTCAACCTTTCTGCTCTATCCCACATCTCTCTTTATCTATCTATTTATCTATCTATCTTTCTTTCTCTCTCTCTCTCTCTCTCTCTCTCTCTCTCTCTCTCTCTCTATCTATCTATCTATCTCTCTATCTATCTATCTGTCCGTTCATCTTTTGAGTTTGTCGACCTCTATCAGACCCCTTTCCTTGTATGACCCCCTGCGTCTCTCTCACTCTCTCACTCTCTCTCTCTCTCTTCCTCTCTCCTTTCCCATCTCTATTTATCATGTTTTGGGTTATTTCTCTCCTGCTCCCCACCCACACCTCTTTGTTGTATTAAACCTTTTGATGTAATCTTACCGCGTTCTATCTGTTTGATGTTTTTGCTTCACCCCCTGTTTGCAGCTAAAAATAACAACAACAACAGTAACATCACCACCACCACCGACACCACCACCACCACCACCACCACTACCACCACCACCAACAACAACAACAGCAGCAACAAAAGGAACAGTGATAAATACGACGATGAGAAGAACATGATGGTAAATAAGAGAAATAAGAAATGAGTAGAATAGAGAAATGAAAGTAAGATTGAATCGAAAAAGATATCGGAAGAAAAAATGAAGAAGAATTTGGGGAAGAATTTGAGAAAAGAGGAAGAGGAGGAGGAGAAAATGAATTGAAAGAAAAAGAAATAGGAAGAAAAGTAAAAGAACGAGAAGAAGGAAAGCCAGAAGAAGAAGAGGATGAGAAAGAGGAGAATTAAGAATGGGAAAAATGCGAAGAAAAAGATGAAACGGGGAGTGAAGACGTAGAGAAAAAGGGAAGGAAAAGGGCAAAGAAGGAGGAGGAGGAAGAGGAGGAGGAGGAAGAGGAGGAGGAGGAAGAGGAGTAGAATACTGGACAAGAAGAAGAAAATCCAATGATAAAGAATTTTAGGAACAAAATCAAACCATTGGGCGGGGAAACCAATAAATCCCGAAGTCAGAAAGACATACAGACAGAGATAGATTACAGAGTCAGAATTTAAATCTGAGAACCCACGATTTATCGATCTTCAGTGCAACACCCTAACCACTAAGCCACGCGCCTTCACTTGAGGAGCCTTACTTTCAAAACCGGTGTAAGAGCATATTTGGTCGATTCCATGATAACCATTATTTACATTATTTACATTTGACAGATATTTGTCCTCATCTTGTTTGTTGTTAACACAACGTTTCGGCTGATATACCCTCCAGCCTTCTTCAGGTGTCTTGGGGAAATTTCGAACCTGTGTTCTCATTCCTAAGGTATTTTTCGATGTTATTATTATTATTGTTATTATTATTATTATTATTAGCGACTACGTCATATACCAGTGAGGATATGGCGTAGCGGTTAAGAGCGCAGGCTACTAACCCCAAGATTCCGAGTTCGATTCCAGGCAGTGACCTGAATAATAATAATAATGATGATGATAATAATAATAATTTCCTGTTTTACTGCAATACTCTAAAGACTAGATCAGTATCATTTCGTTCTTCGTTTTTTTTTGTTTGTTAAATTTCCAAGGTGCTTCTTGGTCTTCAGAAGTCCCGGCTATGGTAAATAATAATAATGATAATAATAATAATAACATTATTCAGTTCACTGCTTGGAATCGAACTAGGAATCGTTTGGTTACACACAAATCAACACTGTCCATGTTCTACCAGTTCGAGAATCATAAAACCCGTTTTTCTTTCAAGTCTGTTGTCGTTATTTTTCATATCCAGTAGAATTCTGGCATTCTATGTGCCAATAATTGCTTCAGTGAGACGAGTGAAATACTATTTTTCCTCCAGTTATAAGGAAGCGGGAAATCAACTGTTCGTGGTTTCTCAGCCAGTCGCAAAAGGGACTTCCGATAGGTAGCTTACACTTTCCTCGGCTTTTCTAAACAGGATTGCTCAGACACAGGCGCAGAACAGTTTTCTGCTTATAAAGGTAAGGCAACCCTCATATCTGTCGTCAATGTACAGGTGTAAACCAGAAGCTTCGAGTTCCACTAAAAGCTGTTCCACTCATCTTCATTCCAATCGTCATTAATTGTTTAGAAAAGAAAGTAGCGATTATCTGAATTTCTTTCAGATAGATTCCAACTTGTCAGGGATGTGTTCAGGTAGAATGGTCTCAAGATCCATCCTGTATGGTGTATATGTTATTTGACATGCAGGATAAGCTGTCAATACATCAC
Source organism: Octopus bimaculoides (assembly GCF_046866305.1). Lineage (NCBI taxonomy): Eukaryota > Metazoa > Mollusca > Cephalopoda > Octopoda > Octopodidae > Octopus > Octopus bimaculoides. Next base: position 35,873,821 of record NC_142932.1, read on the forward strand.
TAATCAGTCACTATAATCCGATTGTATTACCTGAAAGTAGTGAGGAAGTAGCTTCGGTACTAGGATATCGATACACAACCGGGCGGTATGTCCTGGCAAGTTTCAGCTCGCCGAGAAAATGATCTCTGGCGAATGAGTAATTCCAGTGGTTTCTAGTAGCTGTGAACTAAACTGAAAGTGTGAAGGTATGGCCTGATGAAGAAGCAGGCTGGTGGGTGAGCTAGCGTCATTGTTTGATTCTCGAAAGACTGTACAGGAGAAGGAGGGGAAACGTTTTTACATATATATTTCCTAATTGTCACAATTTTCGTCCGACCACGTCCGCCTGGTTGTTGATACGGTTCCACGGCAGCAGAGTAGAATTGTGTTAGTGAGCAAGTCGCAGGAAGCGGGGGTTGGGTGGGTGGGGGGCACGACGAATATTTTGATGCGTCAAGAAATATAAAGGAAAGAAAATTCTAAAGATTGTGTGTGTGTGTGTGTGTGTGTGTGTGTGTATGTGTTTAGATGGCTAGAATGGTTTCTCTACGATACACACACACACGCAAACACACACATTTACATATATATACATCCATATATATGTATGTATATATATATATATATATATATATATATATATATATATATATATATATATATATATATATATATATATATATATATAAACAAATAGTAAATGAGTATATGCATATATACGTACAGGTATGTGCATACCGACATCCACCTGTATGTATAGGTGCATATCTGGGTACAGGACATTGCAAACAAACGTAGACGAGAACACACGAGCCACATAGAGAACATTCTCCTTCATCAGCCACCCACGTTTTAACACCGGCGTTTCGACGAGCTTATATTTATATATATATATATATATATGCGTGTGTGTGTGTATATACATTCATACATACTTACATACATACATATATATAGAGAGATAGATAGATATATATATACATATATATATAGATATGAATGCATACATATGCACACATAGACACACGCACGTATATATATGATCATATATATACTTTATACGCAAATACATATGTATATGTAAGTATATATTTATAATATGCATATATATATATATATATATATATATATATATATATATATATATATATATATATGTATGTATGTATGTGTGTGTATGTGTATATATATATATATATATATATATATATATATATATAAAAATGTGTAATGTGCTTGTTTACTTGTGTGCGTGCATGTGTGTGTATATCTAAATTGATTATTTTCCCCACACATCATGCACATCCATAAATGGACGCCCACACCCACCCACACACCCTCCTACCCACACGCACACACATACACACATATGTACAGTAACATATTGCTACGCTACTCGTCGATCTCTGATTGAAAATACAACTCACGTTGTCAATTTGCAGTTTGTTATGTAAAGTGTGTGTATGTGTTTGTGTGTGTGTGTTTGTGTGTGTGTGTGCATATATTGAATGTTGCATCATTGTTAATTACATATGTTTCTGATGGCACGAGCGTGCTTATCACTCCGTTCCTACCTCAACTACCACCATCCCCGCTTCTAATACGCATGCCTAAAATGGTAATAGCGTCCTCAGCAGCAGCAGCAGCAGCAGTAGAAGTGGCAACTAGAACGGCGGTACCAGTAGCAACAGCAGTAGTTAACTGCAGCACTGAGAAAACATCTTTAACTGTTTTACAGTGACACTTTAAATATCTTATTGTTTCTAGAACCGCGCTTATTACTTAACATATATTACGAAATACATACATATGTTTACAACGTACAATAGATTAGCGAAGTAAGCTTGGGCGCAGGCTCGGCCACGTGGTTACGAGGGTCGCTTTGCAAGCGTATGGAACCACAGATTCGGCCCCAATGCTTGGCACCACGGGGGTATTTTTCCACTATAGTCCTAGGCTAATCAATGCCTTATAAGTGGAGGCGCGCTCTTGGAGAGTTTTAACTCTTCTTTCTAGCTAACAGGTACATATTATACCCTGACTTTTAATACACAAACACACATATATGTATATATGTATGTATGTATGTATGTTTATATATATATATATATACACACGCACACACACACACACGAAGTTTCTTTTTAACAAATCGACACAGAGAAACTGTGTCTGTCTGTCTGTCTCTATATGTGTGTGTGTGCGGATTAAAAGTCAGTACAGTTCTATATTTAAGATATGAGGAATTATTTACCTTATTTACATTTGACGGATATTTGTCCTAATCTTGTGTGTTAACACAACGCTTCAGCTGATATACCCTCCAGCCTTCATCAGGTGTCTTGGGGAAAATTTCGAACCTGGGTTCTCATTCCTAAGATATTTTTCGATGTCATTATTATTATTATGTAGCCTGTGCCCTTAACCACTACGCTATATGCCTGTGGGCAATCATGAAGTGAATTTTAGGGCTTATAAATCTAATATTTTTCTATCCTTCCTTAATACCACTTCCCATATGCTGCTCATATCTGCACTCAATCTGCATATGGAAAAATGGAGACCACCTCTCCCTGTGGGATGAAGTTAAAATAATAGACAGAAAACACCACTGGAAAACACGAAAACTAAAATAAGCAGCACATATGCTAGGACACAAAAACCTAAGCAGACCGAGTGCAGATATGAACAGCATATGGGACCCGGCATTAAGGAAGGATGGGAGAATATTAAATTTATAAGCCCTAAAATTCACTCCATTATTGCCCACGGGCATATGGCATAGTAGTTAAGAGCGCGGGCTACAAACTGCAGTAATAATAATAATAATGTCTTATAACGTTTTTGTAAAGTCTAATATATTCTTTTGTAGTCTTATATTATCTTATAAATATTTATTTTGCAATGAAATACTTACTGTGGAGAGACTTTTTGAACACTCTATATTTCTCGGCTGGGTCAAAAAAACAACCAGTGAGATGGGTCAACAAACAAACACCAGTACCTTATCCCAATAAAAGACTAGATCTCGTACCGGAGATATGAGGTCGTTTGTCTGACTATTAGACTTATTATTAACATGGTTGGCCAGCAAAGCAGTAATGTAAAATAAAGCAACTATTAGACCAGTTCGAATATATTTGGGACATATTTTACCTGTAAAAATGCCAATTTTACTGCGGTTTGTCCTCCACACCTTATATATTCTATTTAATTAATTAACTTTGGTGATTCCTGGTTGGAAGCGTTGATACAGTATAATAATCAAGAATTCTTCAGTCTCAGCTTTGAATCCTGTTCTCAGCCAATGTTGCAAATTATCTTTGTCCGCTTCCACCCTAAGTACACACACACACACACACATACGTACACAGTAATCTATGAAATATTGTTAGCTACCTGTTGATATTTTTCTAATTAAAATGGAATTTTAGTTGCAGGTCCATCTGTGAATTTAATTGTTTTTGGATTAAGGGTCCAAGTGGTTTGTTGATAGAAGGGTTTCCATCAAAGTGCTACCAGATGACTATTTCCTTGATTTGTCACTAAAAGTTCCGATTAACTGAATTAAATCACCCGATATTGAGTACTTTTTCTTCCATCCGTTGCCATTAAAGCGCGCGCGCGTTATGCCTGTGTTTATGTACGTGTGTGTTGTATAAAAAACACGACTTTGATTCTTAGTGTTTCTGTGCAGCAATAAAGTCCTTAATCCGTTATCAATGTTTCTAGACTGTCTCAGTTTCATCATCAGGATATGAAGTATTATTGGTGTGGTACGTACAACATTTTTCAAACAGGCGGTTGTCATTTATGGACAACACGGAGATACGACAGCTCATTGTGTCATACAACACATACAGGCAAATGGAATTCGTGTAGACTTTATACGAATTCCCTTAACAGAGCGTCGAAAGAATGTGTATGGTTGACGCGTCTGAAAGGTCTAGAGACAAACACTTTCCTCTCTGGTGAATCTCTCATCAACTTCTTCAAGTATCACTTGAAAAGAAAGGTGAGAGTAAAGAAGGAAGTTTTGTCTAGTGAATGTTTCAAAAAAAGATGGGTGAATGTAGCAAGGATGCCACATGTGAATGACGGAGCCAGTTTGAGCATAATCCTATGAACAAAAAAAAAAAAGAGAAAGGAAAAAGAGAGCCACTTACTGTAATGTGTTTTTTTGCATGACACTATTACTCAAGGTTCCCGTGGTCTTTTCCGTAGGCTTTTCTTTCCATGGATAAACTTAATCTGTTTTCCCTTTTTACATTGACATTTCTGTGATACACGATCCCTATTGATCGGTCCCCACTTTTGTTTTCACGATCCCTTTTGATCGGAATTCGATCCACTTTTTTTCTTTCGTTTTTTCTTCTCTTCTTTTTCCCCAAAAGAAAAGCTCTACTTTGTATTTTGTCCCTTCTGTGTTCAGCCCTATATCTATCTAATGCTACACCTTGAATACTGTATAAACTTCGATTCCCGTTGACATGTCACTACTATATCAATATGGCTACTTAATTTAAGTTCTGATTTAAGAGGTTAAGGGTTGTGATAACGCTTTGGTGTAGTGGCTTGCACAGCTATACAGTTTTCAACAGACGAATCCTGCGTTCGAATCCTACGGGCGACGTTACAATTCTCTCAGTCTCTCATGCGCGCGCGTGTACGTGCGTGCATGCGTACACATACACATAAAAACAACCGGCGTTAGAAGTAAACATCGTCGAGGAAAAGGAAAAGACTGACGCTGTCGAACAAAAACGTAAGAAAATCTCTGTGTGACATTTGTTTCGTCGTGTTGCACAGGCAATGTTTTGTAACTGTGGTCGTCAGAAATATACAGAAACACAGTAATTGGCCTGTTTGGAGACCCGTAGCCCACAATGCTATTGTTCACGACATGCGATATAAAATATCTTAAAATAAATAAATAGCTACAAAGATTTCTTATATCACCAAAATGGCGACGGATGTTGGAAAAAATTATGATAATAATAATAATAATAATAATAATAATAATGATAATAATTTTCTTGTTGTTGTTTCAGGAAAACTCTTAAAGATGTGAATCGTATACGTGTATTTGCACATTTGTGTGTGTGAGTGTGTGTGCGCTTATATATATATATATATATATATATCTAATGTATGTATACGTTTATGTATAGATGCATATATGCGTGGCTATTTGTGTAATTATACACACAGACATAGCATAATGGGTGACTTTTAGCTTTGTTAATCCATTAACTGTCAACTTATTAAAAGAGGTTGTGGTTTTAATAATAATGATAATAATATTTTCTTGTCTGAAAAAGTTAAAGGTTACGCAGCTAAGTAGCGATTTGTTTGTCTTAAGACACCGCACGCCTTGTTTTGAATAATGGATGGTGCATTTGTCTTCATAGTCTGCGAGTCGCCATTTACCATATACGTGTATACATACATACATGTATGTATGCATGTATGTATGTATGTATGTATGTATTATGTATTATGTATGTATATATGTATGTATGTATGAATTTATGCATATATATATATAGATATATATATATATATAGATATATATATATATAGTACAGAGACACAGTGAGAGGAGAGAGAGAAATACACATATTCTCCACTAACTAACTGGGAATTTAAATGTCTTTATAAAATCGACAACTTGCAATGACCAAAATGACAGTCTGATTGGTAGGGAGTGAGAGAGTGAGAGAGAGAGAGAGAGAGAGAGAGAGAGAGAGAGAGAGAGAGAGAGAGAGAGAGAGAGAGAGAGAGAAGAGAAGAGAAGGAGGGAAGAAGTTAGCTGAGTTAAATGGCTGGGTGACTGTTCGGTCGGTCGGTCGGTCGGCTGGTTGTTTAGTTAAAACATCATTCAGAACAAGAACGAGTGTTTGAGGAAATAGACAGATAGGTAGATGTGTGTGTGTGCGTGTGTGTGTGTGTGCGTGTGTGTGTGTGTGCGTGTCTGTAAGTGTGTGCGCCCGTGTATATGCATATATGTATATATATGTATGTGTATATACATACATGTATATATTTATATATATATACATATACATATATATACATATAATATATATATATATATATATATATATATATATATATATATATATATACTCATGTACATTCATATATGTCTATATACATACGAAGGAAGAGGGAGAGAGAGGGAGAGAGAGAGAGAAAGAGAGAGAAGCAAAGAGAAAGAGAGAGAGGAAGTGTGTGTGTGTGTGTGGGAGGACAGTTCAGCTGACAACCACTCCTATAATCTGGTAATGTGTTTCATAGAGAACTATCTGAATGGAGCCTCAACTTTCCTTGATCAGCGATTATAATATAAATTTGACGTTTCTTTCTGGTAGCTGAATGGCTGGGAGACGGATGGTGGCTGGTGGTGGCCGGTTGGTTTTGGTGTTCTACACAATGTCACAGGATGGTCTCAGCTGGCGATTTAACAGCCAGTTATCGGCTATGGACTTGCTCCATTTAAGGTGAGAGTTAAATTCCAATAAATAACATTGAAAATGCAATCTTTTGCAATGGATTAATAATAACAAGAACGATAATAACCATGATGATGATGATGATGATGATAATAATAATAATAATAATAATAATAATAATAATAATAATAATAATAATAATAATGATGGTGATGATGATGATGATGATGATGATTATGATGAGGATCATGATGGTTGTGTCAAAGTTTGGCACAAGGCCAATAATTTTTGAGGGGAGGGGGTAAGTTCGTTGCATCGACTCCAGTATTCAGCTGGTACTTGTTTCGTCTACTCCGAAAGATGAAAGGCAAAATTGACTTCGGAGAAATTTGAGCTCAGAACATAAAGACGGACGAATTACCGCCAAACACTTTTTTCGGCATGCAAACGATTCTGCTAGCTTACTGCCTTAACAATAATAAACATAATAATGATAATGATAATAATAATAATAATAATAATAATAATAATAATAATAATAATAATAATAATAATAATAATAATAATAATAATATTAGTAATAATGATGATAATAATTATAATAATAATAATAATAATAATAATAATAATAATAATGATAATAATAATAATAATAATAATGATAATAATAATGATGATAATGATGATGATGATGATGATGATAGCTATAATAAGAATGATGATGATGATGATGATGATGATGATGATGATGATGATGATGATAATGATAATGGTGGTGGCGGTGGTGGTAGTAGTGATGATGATGATGATGATGGGTTCAAGGGCTGTGGAAGCATTTAAGAAACTGAGAATTGTTTTAAAGAGAAACGTGTAAACAATGAAAAAGATTAGCAATTAAAAACAAAACAAAACAAAATCAAAACACAAAAATCTGACAAGGGGTTTCCTTAATGGGTGAATGAAATGCCCCCCTTTCAGGGGTTACCAGAAGCTGAGCCACCCTGCTCATCAGGAATACCAAGACAAGTGATCCTGTCTCCTTCATACTCCTCAGTCTATAAGCATTAGCGTAGAGTAAGTCCATTCACTTAGGCCATCCTCACCACATTCGCCCACCATGCAACAAATTTTACCGGGATGGGACGCACATGCCTCTCAACCCTCACCTGCTTTTTCGATTACAATACGACATAAATGTTTGATCTTATTGTATGAATTCAAAATGGGATGCAAATTTGCGGAAACTTCATGCAACACCAACCAAGCATCTGATTAAAGGACCATCTGATTAAGGGACCATCAACAAACCCGCTATTCAACATTGGTTCTAAAGATTTTAGAGTTTAGATTCTGCGAGGTGGAAAGTCAGAAGGGGAGAACGTTTGCAAACGACCTTCTGCGACTGAAAAATGACCAACTGCACGCCATTATTGATACACGTATAAGGAAGTGAGCTGGTAGAATCGTTAGCACGCTGGGCGAAATGCTTAGCGGTATTTCGTCTGTCTTTACGTTCTGAGTTCTAATTTCGCCGAGGTAGACTTTGCCTTTTATCCTTTCGGGGTTGATAAAATAAGTATCAGTTGCGTACTGGGGTCGATATAATCGAAAATTTCAGTCCTTGTGCCTAGAGTAGAAAGGATTATTGATATACGTGAAACAACAAAAGGTTACTGAATTAAAAGTTGGTCATATACTTGTTGTCTTGGATTGTACCACACGGGAAAGTTAAGAAAAAGGAAAGAAAGACATCGACGAATGGCTATCCCAAATCGCTGTTACAAATCTGTGCTGCACCTTTTGCGCATAAAAATACGATCTATTTATTGATCGGATTAAGAATAACATATGGCGGCGTATTGAGTTGAGTGACTGAATCGAGATGAAACACTAAACACTCTCTCAAGCTGACGATGCATCAAAATGTTGTTATGGAATTTATTTGATGGTTGATAAGTGACAGCATACGTTTCTGATCTTTGAATCTTGGTGAAACCATTCCAACAGAGAAGTATAATTAGGAAGTCAACGAAATGTGTCATTAACTTCAACGATTACGTCCAGCATTGTTCAATTGAAAAAGACCAATCCTTCTCCATAATAACACCCGATCGCTCAGAAATGACTCTACAGAATTTGTACTGGGTGAAGGTACTCTATCTTACTCAGCTTTATCCGCAAACCCCTCTTCGATTCACAACTAGTTTTGAAGCAACTCGCTAACTTCCTAGGAAAAATGGTCTAAGCAGTGACTCAAAATGGCTTTGAAGAATGTATTAGTTCTAAAACTTCAAAATTTTACGCAACCGAAAAATACCCAAAAGACTTGTTGCTTGTTAGTAAAAGGGTGCAATTCTGGAGGTTATTATTTTTATGAATAACATTCAATCTGATTAACTTTTCACCAATCTAATAAAAAGTCATATGAGATAGTTCTGGATACAATGATGCTGAAATTGAAATGGAATGGTCCCATCTAAAGCTTTGAGCAGAGGTCTGTTCAATCAGGACTGATACGGAGTTAAACGGTGACGACAACACATTGTGATCGTTTTAATCACTTCAAACATTGATGTACGACCGAAAACTTTGAGCGGAGGATTACACTAGCGATTTCTGTATTTGCATCTAGAATCCCAAATCATCAAATAAACTAGTGAAGACAAGAAATCTTAGATCTACACACACACACACACACACACACACACACACACACACACAATTAAAATGTAAATGACATACATAATATTAAACTGCTAGCAAAACAGGAAAAACAGCTGTCGATCCCCTTACGGTTTTCATGGTTAAAGGGTTTGTGCAGATTGGTTCCGGTGGAGAGGTTAAGTTCAGAAAGACTCTTATATTTTTATCTTTCGAGATCAGAGATGACATTGAGGCCACAAGGAGGATTAAAGCAAAACATATTTTAGTTGTGTTTAATTTTAATATTTATTCTCTGTTCGTAGTTTGCATTGCGTTGAGTGAAAAACTTATTTTTAATTTGAAATTGCTATTCTTTAAGATGCTATCGTAGAAATTGTCTGCTCTGTTGAGTTTCGATTTGTCTGAAAATGTATTAGAAATTCTTTCCCATATCTTTAATTACGTTTTTGAAGATGATAAGAGTGTCTTTACAATTTCTGTTGATTTACGTAAGCTTTCCATTGAGTTTTCTGTGTGGTTTGTAATTACCTGTGTAATCTAAGGTGACAGACACAAAAAAGGCTGCCAAATCTTATATTGGTAGTTACAGTTATGCCAAGTCCCAATTCTATACAAGTAAATATAACATTTAAAGAGTAGATACGATGACGAAATCAAAAGCTATTTTGTCAAGTTGTTCATGTTTAGTTTTTGATTGGATATCACAAGCTTTTCTCTTGTTGCCCCTAAAAAATACATACAAGGAACAGAACATTCCACAACGGTCACTGGAATACAAAGTAATGGGATTCCGTTGCTCTTAGAAGCGATTAATACTTGGTCTACTTACATTATTTACATTATTTACATTTGATGGATATTTGTCCTCATCTTGTTTGTTGTTAACACAACGTTTCCGCTGATATACCCTCCAGCCTTCATCAGGTGTCTTGAGGAAATTTCGAACCTGGGTTCTCATTCCTAAGGTATTTTTCAATGTTGTTATTATTATTATTATTATTATTATTATTATTATTATTATTATTATTATTATTATTATTATTATTATGTAAGAGAACAGTGTATGCCATCAAAGTGACACTGGGGTAAAATATACGAAGCCCATTATACCCTTCATGACTACCCGTCTGATAAGGGTACACCAGGCACATGCATCACAACCATATGTGCGCGACAGGGTGATCTCATATGAAGATAAACAGCGCCTGACCTCGCAGGTGAGGGCCAGTTAGAATTTTCTTCGGGTTGAGTAGCCCATCCCGCTAGCCCATTATTATTATTATTATTCAGGTCACTGCCTAGAATCCAATTTGGAATCTTGAGGTTAGTAGCCCGCGCTCTTAACCCCTACGCCATATGCCTGTGGACCTGAATATAATAATAATAATAATAATAATAATAATAATAATAAGAAGAAGAAGAAGAAGAAGAAGAAGAAGAAGAAGAAGAAGAAGAAGAACATCGAAAAATACCTTAGGAATGAGAACCCAGGTTCGAAATTTCCCCAAGACACCTGATGAAGGCTGGAGGGTATATCAGCCGAAACATTGTATTAACAGCAAACAAGATGAGGATAAATATCCGTCAAATGTAAGTAATGTAAATGATGTACATAATTCCTCACCTCTTAAATATAAAACTGTACTTGGTCTACTTTTTTACATACAGCTATAGTTTGCTACAAGGAAAATATATCTGAATTCGAGGTATCTATTTCTATAAACGCTTGATTTTGTAAGATAAGGTGTTAACGTGTGTGTGTGTGTGTGTGTGTGTGTGTGTGTGTGTGTGTGTGTGTGTGTGTGTGTGTGTGTATGTGTGTGTTTGTATGTGTGTGTGTTTGTGTGTGTGTGTGTGTGTAAGCATGTGTGTTGTGTGCGTATAAAAGGATGCAAACACCGGCGAGGAAATCGATACAGTGATACTTTAGGAGCGAATTGTTTAGATACATTGAGTTACAGACACTCCTTTGTCATTCATACTGTCAGAATGACAGATATTCACTGTTTAGTTCGTTAAAAACCTGTATTTAACGATGCTGCTGCTCACAAATTGTGATATAAAATTATATGAAGTAAAATAACCGCAGACCCGATTGTTTTCAATTACTGAAATAACCTGACTTCAAATTACAGGTGTATACATCCTGTTCCTTCCCAATGAGACTAATGCACTAAATCAGTTTGTTTAAGTTCACATCTCCGAAGACGGTCATTTGTGCGATTGAATGTCCAGTTTATTTGGCTTCCCTCGGTGATCATGGAGCTATGAAATGATGCTTAAAGTGTAGATTATTCTCACTACAGAAATATCTCCCGAGTAGATAATTTCATACGAAAAAGAGAGAAAATATTTTAAAATTTAGAATCCTTCTGTGGCTTTTTAGACCAATACCCACTCCTACCAACATAAATACATACATGGCATTCACTCACACACACTGACACGCACGCACACACACACACACACACACACACACATATAATACATATGTATAGCTATAAATGTTTTTAAGTATATATATATACTTAAATACACGTATAAATATACATTTTTATGTATATTTGTATGTATATATATATATGTGTGTGTGTGTGTACATATATATATATATATATATGTATGTACAGTTATGTATACAAACTTAAACACGTGCATACATATATATACATAGAAAAGACACATTCACACACACACATACACACACACACACACACACACACACATATATATATATGTACAAACACACACACATATATATATGTATATATACACGATGCAAGTAAGAATGCTTTTTTCCTCTTCTACTGATGTAATATTATATTTATTATTCAGAGACGTAGTTACTGTGTGATGCTGCACAGGAAAAAATGTATTGCTGATAGCTAGCTGTTTTTTTTCTTGGTAGTTTATTAGGAAAATACGAAAAATAAACCCCCAAAATATAAAAACGACATACCAAAACAAACACCACCACTAACAAATTCAAAACAAGATACAACAACCACTCTCACCACCACCACCACCATCACCAACAACAATAACAATAATAACTAAAAACATAACCCACAGGATTTTATTTTATATGTGGATTGCTAAGTTTCTTATAACGTAGCGTACAATATTTTGGTTGGTTATCATGTCTTCTCACGAAGGGATCTAATTTTGCTGATGTGAATACAAAATTTGCGCTAAAGAATAAAACAAAAATTCAAACAATTTGTTTTGAAAGTATTTTGCGATCTGTTTATCTGTTTCTTTCCTTTTCTCCCTCTATCTTACAATTTTTTTTTTTTGCATCAAAAAGAGACTTTATTTTCTAGCAGATAACATTCACTTTTCCAGAGTTTGAAAAAATAAAAATTAAAAATCAAATATAAAAAAAGATATCAGCAGAAACCGTTTGTTGTTATCTAAACATTCGCTTCTTTAGAAATATAGAAATTAAATTTAGTGATCAGAACTTATGAAATTTTCAAATAGTGATGAAACGCCTTAAGCGGGTAGATTTTTTAAAACATTTCTTGTCCAAAATCATATCACCATACCTAAAATAAACGTATATGATACATTGGTTATTGTAATTTGTAAAAAAGCTATCAACATTTTTGTTTTTCTTCTTCAGAATACTTAAATCCTGTACGTTATTGCGATGTCAGTGAATTAAATGACGCCTGCAGGATTTGAATGGACCTCAAGACCAGAAGCAACGAATTTGATATTTCAGTTGTCATATAAATTCGTTCGTTTTATTTTACTTGGCACTCAGTCGTCATATGTCTGAAAAGATATAAAATTTATTCAAATTTGAAAAAAAAAAAAACAATGAACGAAAGTTGTAGGGGAAGAATGATGCTACAAGAAAATCGGAATACATTTTGATAAAAATACTTTTCATGTTAATAGAACGAATGAATTTATCTGACAGCCAATAATTTAACACGGTGTTTCTCATAGGAGAGGTGGCTCCATCCAAAGAGGCAGAGTCTGAGAGGACTGGCAATTAAAGTAAACAAATTACCTGGTTTAATATATTCAAGATGGCGTCCATTTTCTTAAACTTGTCCAACGCCATGGCGAACAAAGCAGAATTAAATGGATGACATCTCTAATTTGTACATTATTTATTTTTTTTACGCTTTCAATTGTGAAAGGTTAAAAGTGGTTACATAAAAAAACCTTATAGGTGTGTGTGTGTGTGTGTGTGTGTGTGTGTGTGTGTTGAAACATAATTACTTAAATCCATCCATGTACTTAACCGCTTTTTATTTCTTCGATCTAAAAGGATTAGTTGTTGTTAAGCTATAAGTAGCCCTGACCGATCAGTCTTTATAGGGTGACCTAGGATTATTTTATTGAATGCGCCCTTTGTGTGTTTTAATAAATGAGAAGGGTGACATTTGAGAAAGGTTTGTCTGTTATTTCTAACCTGTGCAGAAACAACGTATAAATGCCATCCTTGAATCGAAGAATAAGTAGTATGTTTCAGGTTAGTAACATTTCTCACTTCATGAAGAATTTATTTTTCTTCATACGTCAGCAATAAAAATAAATACATGTCATTTATCAATTAATACCGAAATTAACCGCAGTTAAAGACAAGTCTGTCGACGTAGTTCTGGTAGCAAAAACAGCGAGGTAGGCAGAGGAGTTGATGCAGGAAGTGGAGACTGTTGATGTGTGTGGGACTGAAAATGAATGAAATTAAGACGAAATATCTGGTAGAGAACATTAAGAAACCAGAGAAGATTATGAATGTAGAGTTGGTTGAGGGAAGCCACTAGAGTTGGCGGAGGACTTCCTGCATCTGGGAGCAAAGATAGGGAACGCAGAGGGTGATATAGTTGAGAGGAAGAGCAAAGTCTGGGTGGCATGCCACAATTTGAGATCTGTATGGAAGTCGGTGATTCATAAAGACCTGAAGATCCGTCTCTTATTTGCTGCAGTGGAGTGTGTGCTGTTGTACGGGTCTGGGACTTAGATACCGACAACCAAATTCAGATGGTGGATAGGTGCTACACGAGAATGCTGAGGCTGGCTCTGAACATTAATCAGTATACACTAAGGATGAAATACTCAGAGCTGTACAAGAGCCTCCCAATAGTTAGTTTGAAAATAAGACAGAGGAGACTGAGGTTAGGTGGACACGCTCACCGTTGTTCAGATTTGAAACTGCACCCAGTTCTCATGTGGGGACCCCTACACGGACACACTAAGAGAGGGAGACCGAGTATTATATATGCTGATGCCCTAAGGATAGACACTGGTCTCTGGGAGACACAGGACATGGCAACAATGAGGAGGGACAAAGATCGTTGGAGAGAACTCGTCCATGGATCTATTTACGTTGTCAAGAAAGTCCTTGCGGTTTTTAACCTTTAAATTCAGATACACATATCTCGGCTCAAACAAAACTTTATTAATCGAAATAAACACCATCAGAATCAACACACTTTTGCCAACGTGAAACAAGTTTATTTATGCCAGTAGCGTAAAAATCCTGCGTTCTGGAGGCGATGAAGTCGTTGAAGGTGTGTTTGGCATCGTCTTGGTTTTTGAAACATTTCTCACGCAGGAAGTTGTCGAGATGCTTGAAAAAGTCGTAGTCGGTAGGTGAGAGGTATGGTGAGTATGGCGGATGAGGCAGAGTTTCTTAGCCCAATTCGTTCAACTTCTGCAGAGTCAGTTGTGCGACGTGCGACCGAGGGTTGTCGTGGAGAAGAATTGGTGGCTGTTGTGGCCGGAGTTTCTTATTCATCCATTTGCTGACAGTGTACTTCTCCGCTGTAATGGTTTCGCCTGGATCCAAAAAGCTGTGATGGATGAGATCGGCCACAGACCACCAACAGTCACCATGACCCTCTTTTGGTGCAACTTTGGCTTCAGGAAGTACCGTAGAGCTTCGTTAGCATCCAACCATTGAGCTGAGCGTCGCCGGTTGTCGTAAAGAATTCGCTTTTCATCGCAAGTCACAATCCGGTCGAGAAATAGGTCGTTCTTATTGCGTAAAAGAAGGGAAGACGACACTTCAAAACGCATTTATATGTCTCTCTCTTTCTCTCTCTCTCTCTCTCTCTCTCTCTCTCTCTCTCTCTCTCCTTCTCTATCTTATTGTTTCACTTGATGTAGTGATGTAGTCTATATATATATGGAGACATATAAACGCGTTTATACATACATATATATGCATATGTATATGTATAATGTATCTATCTATCTGCCTATCTGTCTGTCTGTCTATATGTATACACACACACACACACACACACACACACACACATTTATGTGCGTGTGTGTAGATAAATGGTAGAAAATGGTTTGAAGGACATTCTTTATTCAAAGTCACTTTTATTCTCATACTGAGCGAAACGATGGTATGAGCTAACGAAGGACTTATTCAAAGCAATCATCTGAAGAAGCGCATTCGATACTTAGGATGGATGATGTTGATTACACATGTTAATTATATTCTCTCACCAAAGTAATACAAGTGTAAAAATGTGTGGAAACAATTGTAGTAGTTTAAAATAAAGAATGTCGTTCAAATCATTTTCTATTATTTATCAATTTATATAAACTGTATGGATTCTCTGGAATTCTTGACAAATACTCAATAGCTGGAATATTTCTTCTGCATGATGACATCATGCAGCCAATGACCTGTCTCCCCTGTCATTTCGCAACGTCTGCATTTCCCGTCTCTGTCGCTGATGCTGAAGATGAGATAAGAACTCCGAAATGCATGCATCCAACAGTCTGGTTAGGAAGACACTGTGAGCTGAGTCGCTGTATTTTCCCTTTGTTAT
>NC_142932.1:35894724-35897224 GCF_046866305.1 Octopus bimaculoides
GCTTTTTAAACCAGACAATGTATTGAAAAGACAGCCGCACAGATTGCATATCCGATCTGGACCACCAAGAGCTGCAGTTAAGTTCTGATCTTTGTGTATCTTAAGATGTCTTTTGAGGCCTCCGTTAGATTTGTAGACCTTATGGCATACGTTGCATTGAAAGGTAGGCACAGACATATAGGCAGAATAGTTGGTGGAGGTTAATTTTTCATGGGTCCGCAAATGAGATTTGAGCCCAGCAAAAGAAAGACATATCTTATGGCCGTTACCGATCGGATTGCCTAAATGCAGTCTATAAATAAATGCGAAAATAAAGTTCTTCATCTTCATAGAGCATTCGAATTAAGGCAACGGATCTTCATCAGTAAAAAACAATGAAGAATAAAAGAATATATATGTACACACACACACACACACGCACACACACACACACACACACACACACACACATCCACACACTCATTGGAGCTGCATTCCCGAAGTTTTGGGAAGGCGTCGAGCTGGCAGAAACGTTAGCACGCCGGTGAAATGCTTAGCGGTAATTCGTCTCTTTTTACGTTCTCAGTTCAAATTCCACCGGGGTCGACATTGCCTTTTATCCTTTAGGTCGACAAATTAAGTATCAGTTGCGCACTAGAGTCGATCTAATCGACTGCACCCCGGCCAAATTTCGGGCCTTGTGCCTAAAGTAGAAAAGATTCCCGAAGTTTTGGACTTTTGAAAGAGAGACAGTTATAACGGTCCTACGGTCTTACATTACTGTAATTTTAGTATGTCATTACACTGAGCCAATCATTCTATAACGTGTTTCAGCACAAGAAATAACTCGTCAGAAATATCACTGGGAAGATATAATCTTAACCGTTTCGATTGTTAAAGAAAATAGAATGGAAGACAGACAGAATAATTGATGAGAAAGAACGAATTAAGCAGAAAGGTAGACGAGACTTTTGAGGTGGTGGGAGATGTGACATAGATAAATCTTTCGAGGAGGAGAAGTCTCTAATTAGGATGACGCTGTGAGCAAGTGATTGTAAAGGGAAGGAGGAAGGAGTGTTTAGAGAAAGAGAGAAGCAGTGAGAGGAGAGAAATCAAAGATCAATAGCTGTTATCTACGTTTGTTTATATATTCGGCAAGTTAAAACAATAAAATTTAATTTGAAATTTAAATTAACCAATTCTGTTCGTAGATAAGAGTGAGAAAAAGCTAAAGGTTGTGTTTCATAATTAAATAAGTCAGACATAAGTTATATAAATATTTAATGATTATTTATTGGAAGAAAAATACGAGTTTATGCTGGTTATGGAAAGAAAAGGCATTGCAAGGAGTAATTTTTTTTAAAGTTTCATGAAGTTAAGCAAGCATCGATGATTAAGTAAACAAAAATATTTTGTATTGTTACTGATCTATAAATATTTATTTAATAAATATTTTAACATTCCTGGCGTTGTTATAATTCGTACAATTGTAATAGTTAAATATCGAAAACCCCGATAGACAAACAAATGCACTTTGCACGTGCGATAGCAAATATTAAATATTCTGGCAGATCATACATGATGCGCTGGAAGAATTTACAGGGAATGAATTTAGAGAAAGAAATGAGAGACTAATTAATAATTAATGAAGTAATTAACGAAAGGAAGGCAGAAAGCAAAGCCAGGGTATATTTATATTCATTTTTAAATAGGAGCAACGCGTGACTCTGTGGTAAGAAGTTTGTTTCCCAGTTACGTAATTCGAGTTCAGTCCCACAGCGTGGCATCTTGGGCAAGTGTCTTCTGCTATAGCCACGAGCCGACCAAAGACTTGTGAGTGGATTTAGTAGACGGAAACTGAAAGAAGCCCGTCGTGGTAAGAAACTTGCTTCCCAACCACATGAAAGAAGCTGGTCGTATACATACATACATACATACATACATACATACATATATATATATATATATATATATATATATATATATATATATATATATATGTTTGTGTGCCTGTGTTTGTCCCCACCATCGTTTGATAACCGGTGTTGGTGTGTTTATGTCCCCGTAACTTAGCGGTTCGGCACAAGAGATCGAAAGAATAAGTACTAGGCTTGCAAAGAATAAGTCCTGGGATCAAGTTGTTCAACTGAAGGTGATGCTCCAGCATAATCGCTTGATTCTCGTGGAGCTTTAGGTGGTTTCGCTCAATAAACACTCGAAACCACGGTTTTGCGACCGCGAATCCGCTGCCATAACCACTGGGCTATTGCGTCTCCACATGTAAAAGAATGAAAGAGAGTAAAAAAATATGTTCAGCATCTGTCGAAAATTCTCGTTAAAGTACTTTCATCTCAATGTAGAAGGATGATTTTATTCAATTAAGTCCGTACCTCCCAACGTAAGATGATGGACATTTTCAACAAGAAAGACAGGTCTTGGATACTGGGTTGACAAATAAAATCGGCATTCCATTATTTTAGTTCTATCCAATGTTATTTGAATTAACACGAAAATATTTTTA
>NC_142932.1:35902224-35909724 GCF_046866305.1 Octopus bimaculoides
TTTGTTGGAAACCGTATGTACATACATGCACACACGCATACACACAAACAGACACACACACACACACAAGCACACCCACACACAAGCACACACACACACACACACACACACACACACACACACACACACACACACACACACACACACACACATATACGGGACGAAAGAGGGACGTGTCTCTTTTGTCAGTTCACTGTGTCTGATTTCCGGTGTCTGCTACTGTTGAGGAGATAACCACTATGAAATGCTTACGTCCGTCATTCTGTGGTTAGGGAGCGATGCGTATTGACTCGGTGCATTTACATCAATCTGTCTGTCTGTCTACTGCGAGAAATTTGAATAAATGTTTACCTCTTCTGAAACATACGATAATGAAATACCGAGCAGATAAACAAAAACGGAGAAATTAATCTGACAAACCAATATGTTGAAATACACACACCTGTCATGAAAATGCGACACAGTAGAATAGAACCCCGGTTCTTGTGAATGCAAAGTGAAATTATATTTCTGATATATATATATATATATATATATATATATATATATATATATATATATATATATATATATATATATATATATATATACATCTATGTATGTATATATATATGCATATATATATATACACATATGTATATATATATATATATATATATATATATATATATATATATATATATGGGAGAATATACAAAAAATAACAACAGACGAGGACAGGTGGTGTAAATAACAAAAGTATATATTAGTATGACGCTCGGGAATACGGAAAGTCTTTGACGTTTCGAGCTACGCTCTTCAACAGAAAGAATACGGAGACAAGGAGAAAAACACGGAGAAAAAAAATTGAATAGTGTTCAGTCAACGGTCAAATATATATATATATCGTGAATGGTTTCTTTTTGTACAGTAGACACAATATCGAGAAAACATTTATTACTACGGGGCTTAACATTTCCCCCATTTAACTACCAATATTCTTGTTAATATATATTCTTTAATTCAAGGCTATTAACGAAGAACGTACCATCTCTTTATTTCTTACGGGTTTTATTATTTTATCAATAAAATAATGCTTAATTGTGATAAAAAAAAAACAAAAAAACAAAATACAGAACAAAATAGAAATTGCACCGAGAAAAAATGTCAAGATTTTAGCAAATCATATTCATTATTATAAAGAAAATATTTTAAATAATGCATTGTATATATAATCATGATATAATTTACAGATGGCTTACTTTATTTTTCTGACAGCGAAAAATTATCTTAGAAGGCCATGACATTGTTAAAATATAAAATGGCGTCTCTCGACTAGTTTTCATGGAAGTTGTGAGTTATAACAACAATGGATGACACCACTGTATCAAATATTCAGTATTCAGCCATTTTTATTTGCTGTTTAGTTCTGTTGAATGTATTATAGAATGCCTAGCTAACTTACGATACTTTTCCTGCTTTTGGAATCGACCTTCACAGTAATCTGTTTTGTCATTAGGCTGAACAATCAAGATCATTCTTTTTTAAGTAAAGGAAATAAAAATGTAGATGTTTAAGATAGGAATATCGATTTTATCAGCGTATTTTTTTCTGACGAATCGGGAAAATCTATATCTGCATAAATTATATCTAGTTTCTCTCACAACTAACATCAGTTTTGCTTTCGTTTTGGAAAATTTCGAATAATATGGATAGCATTGAAACTATAACAAGAGGTAGCTTTCCTTGCCAATGGAACAAGTTTGAATATATATTTTTTATTTCTATTCTCTTACTTGTTTCAGTGATTAGACTACAGCCATGCTGGGGCACTACCTTGAAGAATTATTTTAGTCTAATGAATCGGCTCGAATGCTTGTTTTTATATTAAGATTGATACTTATTTCATCAGTCCCTTTTGCCGAATCCCTATGTTACGGGGACATAGATACATCAACACCAGTTGTCAAGCCGTGGTGGTGGGGGGACAAACACAGACACACACACACATACACACACAGATACAACCAGCTTCTTTCAGTTTCCGTCGACTAAATCCACTCACAAGGCTTTGGTCGATCCGAGGCTATAGTAGAAGACACTTGCCCTAGGTGCCACGCAGTGGACCTGAACTCGGCACCATATTCTTAGCATATAGCCGAGCCTCGCCTATATGTAAGCATCGTAATCTTCATAATCAGCTTCATTACTGCTAAACTGTTAACCAAAAATGCTTGTGGGAGAATTGAACTGGAAATCTTTTTTCAATCTGTAAACAAATGAAATATTTTCTGATGCATGCCAACTCTTCTTCTTCTTCTTCTTCTTCTTCTTCTTCTTCTTCTTCTTCTTCTTCTTCTTCTTCTTCTTCTTCTTCTCCTCCTCCTCCTCCTCCTCCTCCTCCTCCTTCTTCTTCTTCTTCTTCTTCTTCTTCTTCTTCTTCTTCTTCTTCTTCTTCTTCTTCTTCTTCTTCTTCTTCTTCTTCTTCTTCTTCTTCCACGTGATACAAGCTAATGAAATTTATCATACATTTTTTCCTTAGCTCCAGTCACTTTATATTTATCTTGTTCTGATAGGATGTAATATCTGACATGAATGTTAAATAAAGGATTCACTTCGTTTCTATTTTGTTTGTGTCTTTTATCTCGTGTTATATTTCTGCTGAAACGCCTGACATCGAACTCAGCTTAAACGACTTCACCTTCTTTGTAAACTTATTTCCAGCCTACAACTGATGATTCTTAGTAATGGCTACTGTATGTAACTATTCTATCTAAAAATCCTTTTGTCAATGAACCAACTCTTTCAAGTTGCTGGCAGTACTTTTAATGGCGGCTATATATAACGTGTTAACTTAAAATTCTATTGTCAATGAGATAAACTTATTCAAGTTCACATTCATTGGTAGCGCCTGTAAAGCTTTCTATATATAACTTTTTTTTCCCTCTCTCCTGTAAATCCAGTTGTCATTGAGTTAAACCCTTTCAAGTCCCCGGTTGCTGGAAGCATTTAAAATGGCTACTATATTTAACCATTCTCCCCGATAAATGCCGTTGTTTGAACGTTAGAAGGAAAAGACGACTAACATAAAATATATAGAAAGAAATATATTTAGACAACTATTTGTCAAGCAATTTTACACAAGACTATATATACTGAGTGCTGCTTGAAACTCTGGACTTGAAAAACTTTTAAATCTGATGAAAATTCTTCAAATACAATTTAATGATGTCCCCAACTTCAATTGGAGTTACTATGGCATGTAATTAGCGACTAATGTTTAGAGAACAGAATATATACACAACTAACTTATTTAGTATAATGTTTTGATTATATGTCTGAAATACTAATGAGACATTTAAAAAATAATAAAAGCTAATAACAATAACAATAACGATGTCAATGCCTTTCGGTGTTTCCACAGTTGTCATTGTTGTTGCTGCTGCTGCTGCTGCTGTTGATGCCTCCATCGCTGGTAATCAGGTTACCGTGGCATGGGAAATCAAATTGTATTATGTCTATAATGAGACTAGTTAAATAAATTATTGTGTGTGCAAGGGGAGAGAGAAAGAAAGAGAGAGGGTGAGAGATAAAGACAGACAGATGCATAAGCAGACTGATATATATATATATATATATATATATATATATATATATATATATATATATATATATATATATATATATATATATATATACACACACACATATATATACGTACATACATACGTACACAGAAAGAGAAAGAGAGAGGGGGATAGAAGGAGAAAGAGCGAGAGAAAGAAAGAGAGAGAGGATAAAGAGATGTCAACGTAGAGTACGTAGATTGCCTGGAGGCTCGACATGTTTCTTTTTGTTGTAAATTTTAAATTACAGCGATCTGATGTCTCTAAGATGTCACTGGAAATATAATGGAAAAATATCTTATTGTATTATTCAAATGTTTAGTTAAACTCGGCATAAAGGAGATTCGTGACGCCAGGAATTAATTTCACTGAATTAATATTGTTAAATATTTGTAGTAAAGTTGGTGTCGAGATATTTAATGCAATGAGCGCATAACAAAATGACTAGAAATAATTTAAAGCGAGTAAAAAAATAATACTGATTACTAACCAATTATGGGAAGCAATTTCAGAAATGTTTCGGCCTTGTTATGGACTCATCAACGAAGCATAGACTTCACTATAATTATGGAAGTAATGACGCGAGAAACACAAAATAAACGTATTAAAAAATTATACACCAGATGGAGTATAGAAATAGAATATAAATAGAATTGTTTAGAAATGTTTTGTGCTGTTTCCTATATTTGATAGAAAAATTACAATTCATTGACAACAGCCGTTTTCACTTCACTGTATGATTATTTTTAGCTAATATTTTTAATGCTCCTCACATTAAATGTGTTAACACTAACTTAACTATAGTCTAGCGAACCTATGGCGTCTCAGATTCATATGGAAATGATTGCTAGATGGTTATATATTATTATTAAAGTTACAAAACACCGGCTCTAGCGATACTCTCTCTCTTTTTCTTCTCTCTATCATATATTCTGCTCGTCGTCATAGCTATCAATGACATAATACCATTAATAAATTGGAATAGACAATCCAATACGTAGTAGAATTGAAAACGAAATAATTGGTTACTGCACGTGTCATCTATTCACTCAATAACGATAGAATGTTGCATATTTAGTTGACAGCTTTTAACTTGTCAATATATAATGGATATTTCCTCAGTCTGGTGTCTACAGACTCAATATTTTACAGGTTGTGTTCTTCTTATACAGTTACTGTTTAACCCTGAGATAGTCCTCATTGAGATGAGCTACAAAACAAAGCAAAAAGAAAAGACGTTACGGCCATGACCATCTCAACGTTTTGTAAATCTAGGACGTTTTTTGGTATGTTTTTACGTCCCGTAATATTAGCGGTTCAACAAAAAGAGACTTTTAAAAAATAAGTGCCAGGGGTCGATTCTTTCTTCAATGCTGCGCTCCAGCATGGCCGCAGTTGAATGACTGTAACAAGTAAACGATAAAAAGGTATTTGTCCATTGTGTTTTTCCTATTTTTTAAATTTTTTAAGGGGCTATGATGCAGTTTGGTTGTTATTTCTAGACAGGGTGAATAGTCCCGTACAGGTTTCATCTTTTGCGCGTTGTTGTTGAAGTTGTTGCATCTGTATAAATATAAAATTGTTCGGTTGTATAACAAGAAAAACACACCTCGTCAATGCATATGTTTGTTCGGGCAAATAGCGATATATACACACATACACTACATCCACGTATGATTTGCGTACATAACAACATACACACATCACATTCGTATATTTGTTTGTGCACATAACAACTTACATCTTTGTAGTTGTTCGTGCATAGCGGAGTATTTAAAAGGGCCTTTCGTAATGACGAGCTCCTGCGTCCGATTCTACTGCCCTGCTAGTGTCTTTTAAAATAACCTCGAGTCCACAGGGTTTTGAATACATAACTACATGGATACAATCTTTTATTCTTCTAATTGTTTCACTCATTTCACTGCGGCCATGCTGGAGCATCGCCTTATTCTTTGCAAACCTAGTACCTATTCTTTCGGTCCCTTTTGTCGAACCGCTACGTTACGAGGACGTGAACACACCAACATCGGTTGTCAAGCGATGGTGGGGGTACAAACACAAACACACAGACACACACGCGCGCACACACATACACATATATACGACGGGTTTCTTTCAGTTTCCCTCCACCAAATCCACTCACAAGGATTTGGTTGGTCCGAGGCTATAGCAGAAGGCACTAGCCCAAGGTGCCAAGCTGTGGGACTGAACACGGGACCATGTGGTTGGTAAGCAAGCTCCTTACCACACAACCACGCCTATACACCTTTTCTATCTATCCATCTATCTATCTATCTATCTATCTATATATCTATCTATCTATCTATTTGTCTGTCTCTGTCTGTCTGTCTATTTATCTATCTGTCTCTCTATGTATGTATGTATGTATCTATCTATCTATCTGTCTGTCTATCTATCTGTCTGACTGTCTGTCTGTCTATCTGTCTGTCTGTCTATCTATCTATCTATCTATCTATCTATCTATCTATCTATCTATCTATCTATCTGTCTGTCTGTCTGTCTGTCTGTGTATGTGTATGAGTGTGAGTTTATATCTGTCTGTCTGTCTGTCTGTTTGTCTGTCTGTCTGTTTTTCTGTCTGTCTATGTGTGTATGTATGTATGTATCTATCTAACTCTCTCCCTCTCTCTCTATCTTTCTACCCTTCTATACATTACATTCAAACGATTTATTTCTTCCATTTTCCTATCAAATATTATCTGTGCTTTTCCTCGTCGCGTATCATTTGTTTCATTCATTTCAGACACCGTCGTTGTTAATAGTAAACACAACGGGATGCAGTTCTTCTGAAATCATCACCATCATCATCATCATCATCACCATCATCATTGTTATTATCATTATTAAGAACATATTTCTGTCACTCTCTTCGCCACTGTCCGGAATATCCTCAAGCAATAGCCATGTCATAACCATGGCCGGAATACGCGTTTTCTATTATCAAAGCAGACTTTTATTATTCGGGCGAAAATATTTAAATATAATTTGTTCTCAAGTAATTTTACTTAAGATTAAAATGGAGAGACACGTCTTATTCATTGCCGTTAAATAGATAACTGCACACCTACACCCTCCACACACAGACAGACAGACACACACACACACACACGAGCGCTGACGCATATAAACGCACACATACATACATACATACATACATACATACACACACACATACAAACATTCATCCATCCAAACATATATATGCATGCATACACACACACACACACACACACACACACACACACACACACACACACACACACACACACATATATATTAAATATATATGCATACATCGCGAACCCACAAGAGTAAACAAGAGAGACAGAGACAGGCAGAAACAAGGAAAATGCCCCTTGTATTTGAATACTATGCAAATATTCTTTTA
The DNA here is from genome assembly GCF_046866305.1 of Octopus bimaculoides. Taxonomy (NCBI): domain Eukaryota; kingdom Metazoa; phylum Mollusca; class Cephalopoda; order Octopoda; family Octopodidae; genus Octopus; species Octopus bimaculoides. The sequence continues at coordinate 35,909,239 of NC_142932.1, forward strand.
AAAACCTTTTCATTTAATTTTTCCAAAATTTAATTGTTTTCCATTCTTACAGTTGAAAAAGTCTCAATGACCGAAACCGGTACTAGAATGTTTTTTATGATAAAATTATTTTACTATTTTCTACCTTGACTTTTTTCCTTATATATATTAACTCGTGTGTTCCTTTTCAAATTTCTACACACACACAAAGACACACACACACAAAGACACACACACACACACACACACACACACACACACACACACACACACACACACAAACACACACATATTATTATTTATATATAATCAGAGAGAAAGACAGAGAGAGAGGGAGAGAGAGGGTATATAGTTAAAACATCATAAAGAAGAAAGGAGAATTAATGTATTAAAAAATTATTTAGTCCAATATTACTCGCATTAAATTCTAACCCGACACATGTTTCAGCGGGTTAAGCGTCCTAATGTCCTTCCCAAATTCTTTTACGTCATATTGGGAAGACAAGG
>NC_142932.1:35914724-35917224 GCF_046866305.1 Octopus bimaculoides
TCTTGTTTCTTACATGATCTATTTGCGAGATGTTTCTTTCTATTTTGTCCTCAGGCATGGCTGTGTGTTTCAGAATGTTGCTTTGTAGCTATGTGGTTTGAAGTTCAATCCTACTTCGCGGCATCTTGGGTAAGTTTCAATTATAGCCACGAGACTACCAAAATATTGTGGTTGAATTTGGTAGACAGAAACTGTATACAAGCGCGATATATGTGTGCGTGTGTGTATATGTATGTCTACTCTATTTTTTAATTATTATAGCTCTTCCACTGAGGAGGGAGCCGGTTTCCAACAAAAATACAAGGCTTCAACTTTGGGATGTAGTTAACACAAACAAATTTACATTTGGAAGGAAAATATTGTAGTTCGCTTAAAGCATTGTGCATTGTTTGTAAAGAATAAAATGTTTTGAATGGTACAATTCATAGGGATATCTGAAGAAGGAATTTTATTCCCAAATATCATCAGACTACGGATGGTTAAATTACAACAGGTATATAGCCCATTGTTTGTATAATAGTGAATTGTTGTACCATGCAAAACATTTTATTCTTTACATTTGGAACTTGAGAAAACAGTTTCGAATGAGTGTGACGGTAATATTTGTCATACGAACGAGGATTCTCTCTTTAATCTATGAAGTAAGCTTTACGATAAGGTTTCTTTCGATCGAAAAATTTCTGTCATAAAACAGTGAATTCTCTACAAGTCATTACCGACCTCTCTGGTTATGGTCAGAGAAAGTGACATCCGTAGATGCAGCTGTCTTCAACTAATGAACAGAATCGGTATTTTCAATTGTCTTTGTGCAAAGTCAACTATTCTGCTGGAGGTTTCTCAGAATATAACAGTCAGCACGAGATGTTGACAGTTAGGGTGACACACATTTTTAAAGATAGTCAAACATAGATGGAGTCTATATTTAGATTCAGTCCGTATGGCTACAAATATTGTTTGAAGAAATTCTGACATGCAGAGAAAAATACACTAGCTATTATGAAAGAAGTATTGGAGAAAATGTCAGCATAATGCAACTTTCGCTACAGCTATTCATCGGGATTATACGGGGACATTTCTGATATCGGCCGAGCTTTTAAATATTCCCTACCAGTGTCGTTAGATTCTGCCCTTTCTACATTTCATTCTCAGTCAATCAGTCAAACAGTCAGTCAGTCAGTCACTCACTCACTCACTCACTCACTCATTCTTATTTATTTCCTCAGTGGCTCACTCACTTTTTATCTATCTATCTATCTATCTATCTATCTATCTATCTATCTATCTGAAGATGTTTCGTTTTATGGAGATACAATGGCGAATAACAGAACGAAAAGAAACAGAAAGAATGAAAGTAAAAGAACAACATAATCGTTAATGATCGTCAAATAAAATGAAACGGAAAGAGAACCCGTTTTATGTGTGAAAGTGAACAAAATGTATCGGCTTATTGCTGCGCATTGACAATAATCCCAGCGATACGAGCTCAATAGTTAATTGAATATCGTTAGATATGCAGCAAATATTCCATAGCAGATAATCCCTTTCACTGAGATCCTGAAGATCAATTAAATCCTACACAATTCTTACTGGTATGTTAGGTTTTCCACGTTTAGCCATTTCTTCAATGGTGAAGCGTAAGCCTTCAATATTTAAACAAGAATAACTATCATTTTCACAGAAAACAAAAATATTGTTTCATTTTATTGACAACATTTACTCATTGCTGAGTTGCTAATGATTATATCGCTTTTATTTCCTTTTCATTCATTCCATTTCACTTTCTTCTACGTTGCTGTCCGCCATTTTATGTCCATAAAACGAAAGATCACTCTCTGAACATACATACATGAGTGTAGCTATACGTACGTACCTACATACCTACCTACCTACCAACATACATACATACATACGGGATTATACTTTTTAAAAAATTATTCAAATTGAAATTGTGGACAAATTATGTTTAATACTTGATTGGAATTCGGGTGCATACATACATACATACATACATACATACATACGTACACACACAGATACTCACACACAAAAGCACACACACACACACACACACACACACATATATATAAACATGCATATGTACGACGGGCATCCTTCAGTTTCCGTCTACCAAATCCACTCACAAGGCTTTGGTCGACCCGAGGCTATAGTAGAAGACACTTGCCCAAGGTGACACGCAGTAGGACTGAACCCAGAACCATGCGGTTGGGAAGCAAGCTACTTACCACACAACCGCTGTATGTATATATATATATATATATATATATATATATATATATATATATATATATATATATATATATATATATATATATATATATATATATATATATATATATATATATATATATATATATATATATATATATATATATATATATATATATATATATATATATATATATATATATATATATATATATGTATATATATATATATATATATATATATATATGTATATATATATATATATATATATATA
>NC_142932.1:35919724-35929724 GCF_046866305.1 Octopus bimaculoides
ATATATATGTATATATATATATATATGTATATATATATATATGTATATATATATATATATATATATATATATATATATATATATATATATATATATATATATATAGGCGCAGGAGTGGCTGTGTGGTAAGTAGCTTGCTTATCAACCACATGGTTCCGGGTTCAGTCCCACTGCGTAGCACCTTGGGCAAGTGTCTTTTACTATAGCCTCGGGCCGACCAAATCCTTGTGAGTGGATTTGGTAGACGGAAACTGAAAGAAGCCCGTCGTATATATGTATGTGTATATATATATATATATGTCGGTTTGTGTGTCTGTGTTTGTCCGCCCAACATCGCTTGACAACCGATGCTGGTGTGTTTACGTCCCCGCAACCTAGCGGTTCGATAAAAGAGACCGATAGAATAAGTACTAGGCCTACAAAGAATAAGTCCTGGGGTCGATTTGCTCGACTAAAGGCGGTGCTCAAGCATGGCCGCTGTCAAATGGCTGAAAGAAGTAAAAGAGTAAAAAGAGTAAAGAGTATATACATAATGCATACATACATACATACATACACACACACACACACACGAACACACACGCACACACCCATATATATGTATATATATGATTTTGGGATTAATCGATATGTGGGTTTTCTATTTCAGATTATGCCCCTACACCTTTCTCTATATAAATGGTAGATGTATATAGACAGACAGGAAGTAGGTGTCAGATGAAGAGAGGAGAGGAGGGGAGGGAAATTGAGCCCATGTGACGCAAAGGAGCGAAGACAGAAGATTAATTCCAGTTCGCGGCGAAGACGGGAGTCCGGATGGCTCCTGTGCAAAGACAATCCGAACACAGACAAATATTGAAATGAATAACCGGTAGAGCGTAAATGGTGCGAGAACGGAGTGTCATTTCCAAGTCTAACGTCTCGGAGGTGCTCGGCGAACCGGTCAGCCAAGCGGCGTTTCGTTTGACCGATGTGCAGGGAAGGACAGAAAGAGCAGGAGATGTAGTACATGACGTTGCTAGAAGTGCATGTAAAGGAGTCAGTGATATGATAGGGACGATGATGGGTGCTTGTGAGGATGATGGTGTTGGTGAGGTAGGAGCAAGTACGGCAGCGTGGGCGGGAGCAGGATAAACGAGCCAGGATGGGAGGTGGGGTTAGAGAAGAAACTGTGGACCAAGAGGTCACGTACGTTGAAGGAGGGAGTGTATACACATATAAGTATGTATATGTATACATATAACTACATACGTATATATATATATATATATATATATATATATATATATATATATATATATATATATACACATATATATGTGTGTGTGTGTATATATATATATATATATATATATATATATATATATATATATATATATACACACACATACATATATGTGTGTGTGTAAAAAGGGAGAGATAGGAAAGAGAGAGATAGAGATACATGTATTTACATATATATATATATACATACATATACATATGTATATATTCATACACACACACACACACACACACACACACACACACACATATATATATATATATATATATATCTATATATATGTATATATATATATTTATATATATATATATATATATATATATATATATATATATATATATATATATATATATATATATATATATATATATATATATGCACACACACATACACACGCACGTACCGTTCTTTTACACAATTTTCCACGAATAATTAACACTAAGTGAAACTGATCTAAATTCCCAATTATTCGCGATAAAATCATGACTCCTCATCCACACCCACAAACACACAAGCGCACACACAGACACGCACGCACACACGCACGCTCACACACGCACACAGACAGAGGCACATACACACACGCGCGTATATGCGCAGCATACATAAACGTTCGCGTGCGCGCATTTACAACCTGTTGATTGAATATATTAATTTCATTACCGCTGGATTTGCAGGTGGTAATTAGGTCAATTGGAACTCTTCGACTCTTGTTGATTGATTTCTTGAGTCTGCTATTACCAAATCTATTTCGTCCTCTAGCACAATGCCATCCCTACGCTAGTTTAGCGCCGGATATCTTCCTCCGTTTTCCATCCATCCATCTATCTATCTATCTATCTATCTATCTATCTATCTATCTATCTATCTATCTATCTATCTATCTATCTCTATTTATCTACACTCTGTGTATCTATTTTCATATTATCTAAATTTAAACTGTATTCCTTTCTTTCTTCGGTTCTTCCTCTCTCCCTCCCTTACATCCCTCTCTTCTTTTCTGCCTTTCCTTCCTCATTTCCTTCCTTCCTTCCTTCCTTCCTTCCTTCCTTCCTTCCTTCCTTCCTTCCTTCCAGTTCTTCTGGCTCCATTATGGATTGAAATAAGATTAATGGGAGTGACATGGAACCCACTGCCACTAATAAATGATCTCTTCGTGATATGTTCAAATAAACGGGATGTTTTCAAAGAATAAAGTTTAAAAAATAAATTTTTTTTAAAGAGAAAAAAGAGAAAAAGAACAGCTTCATCTCCCAGTTGAAATAAATTCACTTCGCTGATACGATTCAACACTGATTTCGAAACATCACGTCAGCCTGCACGCAGCGGATCCCCCCCCCCCCCCTGCTGAAAATTGCGTCCGTTTCTGCATCAGAAAGCGCGATACTGTCTCAAAGATTTGATACTCCAGTTAATGTATTTCAAGATATCTCTAAAATGTCAGGGTGGTCACGGCAGAAATATTTATGACCCTAGGTCTGTTTGATATTCATAAACAGCGTTAGTTCTCTATATAGTATTCAATTCTACTTTTCTATATACTAATTACATTTATGTGTTGCCAAGCTGAGAAGCGCTAATATGACTGAAACATGTTGTTTACACCAGTTGGCACTAGAATTCAGAATAATTCAATCTACTTTAATTTCATCAGGACTGGCTGGCTAGCCTAGGGTTAAATAAAAATAACTTCAACATAAGAAAAGTGGAGAAAGACGTTATAAAGTCAGTTTCTTTTGAATAAATTTCTGGCTTTTTAGAAAATGTATTTGATAACCGATCTGTTATATCGTCGCAGCCCGGAGCCTTAATTTCGAATAGGGATTTTTCTTGTCAGTATCAGTTTCAGTTTTTCCTGTGCTCTCAAGTACCCTGGAGAATAAGTTGACGTCTCTGGTTTCTATTGGTTGCAGCTTTCTTTGACTCCGGCCATATGATAACGGTCTCTCTAATCGGTTCTGAATGTTCAGCGCATTGTAGTTTTCGATCTTCTCTTTCGTTTTCTCTCTTGTGGTGTCCATTTGAAAGCTGTTTTAAAATTAGTTCAACAAACCCGCCAATCTATTGCCTCTGAACTATTACCAAATTTATTGATTTCAAATTTTAACACGAGGCCAGCAATTTTTGAGGAGGTGTTAAATCGACTACATCGATCCCAGTAATCAACTAGTGCTACTTTTATTAACCCCGAATGGACGAAAGACAAAGTCGACTTTCAAGAAAATTTCATCCCATAACGTGAAGGTGGACAAAATGCCGCTAAGCATTTCGTCCGGCCCGCTAACGATTCTACCAGCCCTCCGCCTTTAATTATTATCTAATTCAAGGCGGCGAGCTGGCAGAGTCGTTAGCACGCCGGGCGAAATACTTATCGGTATTTCGTCTGTCTTTACGTTCTGAGTTCAAATTCCGCCGGGGCCGACTTTGCCTGTCATCCTTTCGGGGTCGATAAATTAAGTACCAGTTACGTACTGGGTTCAATCTAATCGACTGGTCCTCTCCCCAAAAATTTCGGGCCATGTGTCGAGAGTAGAAAAGAATTATTATCCATGAATTAGGTAATAATTAAAGGAAAACTTGCACTTAGAGAAAGACCCCGAAAAGCTACCGGAAGCCATCTCGTCCAATGCTTTAACAAAACTGGCAATCACCCTGAATTCCTATCAAACTTATAAACCTCATAAGATTAAAGGAAAATTTGATCTTAGCGTGATTTGTACTGAAGTGGGTAAGCACCCCCACCTAATACCGGCTGACTTTCTAATCGACTGGTAATTTCTAATGCCCTTAAAACAATAATATAATTAGGTGTAATGTAATTTGTGGCTATTTTTTTTTTTTGTTATATATACGAAATTAGATGAAATTAATAAAATAAGACAAGAATTGGCAGAGAAAGACAAGAACGAAATTAGTTCATGACTTCGTTGTTTCATGTTTCTGAAATAGAAAAATGTACGATGACTTTACTGTGTCTTTCATCTCCCCACGGTGTCTCAATTAAATCATAAATAGGAAAATACGTGTGTGTGTGTGTGTGTGTGTGTGTGTGTGTGTGTGTGTGTGTGTGTGTGTGTGTGTGTGTGTGTGTGTGTGTGTGTGTAATTATATATATTATACAGAAGTATACATAAAGCACACTGGAGCACGCGCGCACACGCACACACGGACGCAATCACTCGTACACACATATTCATACTAATATATAGACATATATGACTGTGTATATGTATGTATGTGTGTATGTATATATAATATAATATAATATATACATATATATATATATATATATATATATATATATATATATATATATATATATATATATATATATATATATACATACATATATATATATATATATATATATATATATATATATATATATATATATATATATATGTATATATATATGTATATATACACACACACACACACACATATATATATATATATATATATATATATATATATACATATATATATATATATATATATATATATATATATATATATATATATATATATATATATACATATACACATAAAAGATAGACACGAACACATCATACATATATATATTTATATATATATATATATATATATATATATATATATATATATATATATATATATATATATATATATATATATATGTATATATATATATATATATATGTATATATATATATACTTGACCATTCAAATGTTGATGTGATATATCTCGACTTTGCAAAAGCCTTTGACAAAGTTGATCATGGCTTGATATGTCACAAGCTGCGAAACCTTGGCATAGCTGGTAAATTAGGAGAGTGGCTGCATGACTTCCTGAATGGTAGAAGTCAGACAGTTGCAGCCAATGGATAACTATCTAGAGAAACACAAATATTGAGCGGTGTTCCACAAGGAACTGTTCTGGGGCCACTACTGTTCATAGTGGCCCTTCTGGACATGCCCACGGTCACTCGGAGAGCCACTGTCACTAGCTATGCTGATGACACAAAGATATCTCAGGCAATAAAGAATCCTGATGATATTGTAAGCCTGCAGAATGACCTAAATGCAATATATGAGTGGGCAGAGCAAAATAATATGCAGTTCAATGCAAAAAAATTTCAAGTACTGCGCTACAAGGCCACAAGTACCTCCCAACTGGCATACACAGGGCCTGGAGGTACTGCAATCCCAGAACCACAAACAGTAAGAGATCTGGGCATCAACATGTGTAGTGATGCATCATTTCACATGCACATTGTCAAGTTGACAGCAAAGTGCAGACAACTGGCAGGGTGGATACTACGGACTTTCCGTACAAGGGATCAGAAAGTCATGTTGATTCTATGGAAGACATTTGTTCTGAGCCGTCTAGACTATTGCTCTCAGTTGTGGTCACCACACAGTGTTAAGCGGACAGCAGAACTCGAGGCAATTCAGCGGCACTATACAAAAAAGATCGCCACAGTCCAACAGATGAACTACAGGGAGCGACTGAAGGCACTAGGTCTCTACTCCCTGGAGCGCAGGCGGGAGAGATATGTAATAATATACATATGGAAAATACTGGAAGGACTGGTGCCAAACTTTGGTATCAAGTACTACAGGAATGCCCGCACGGGTCGCCACTGCATGGTGCCAAATCCACTGCATCTCACATAAGAACGAGATACTGCAGCAGCCTCGGTTTCAGAGGACCTCAGCTCTTCAATGCCCTGCCAAAACATTTGAGAGACATGCGAGACATGGATACAGAGGTCTTCAAGACAAAACTTGACGCTTTCCTCTCCACGATACCAGACGAACCAATGGCTCGTAATGAGACGCAGTTTAGGGCAGCTGTGTCAAATTCTCTTATACACCAGATGTGCCATCAAAACTCTTGATTGGACCATGTCAGGTGGGGGAGAAGAGCCATGCAAGGAACATGAAAATCACGGTGGTGCACCAGCATGACCGCAGCCACTTGGCTGAAACACATAAATAAAAAAAAAAAAATATATATATATATATATATACATACACATACATACATACATACATATAATATATATATATATATATATATATATATATATATATATATATATATATATATATATATATATACATATATATATATATATATATATATATATATATATATATATATATATATATATATATATTGTAGGGTGTTAGAATGAATTTAGTAGGGTATTCGAATACCACTTACTATAAACGGAGGAAGCGTTCTAAAGACACATATTACAATACAGACACATGTTACAATACAGACGGCGAAAGCAACAAATATAACAGAAATAGGCTTACCTTGTATGAACTGCAGAAGTAAGGAATACTTCATTGAGAGGAGGGAGGATGGCACCCAATAACCATTTTAGGGCTCCGAAGCCATGAAAGGCATGAGTTGGCTCATGAGGAAACCTCATCTTAAGGACTGACATTCGTCTTCAGTCTTACAAAATGCCTCATTCCCTAACAACTACTGTCTCTCTCTACACAGCTGAAATGGGGTACACAATGGAGTACAGCTTCCAACGGAGGAACGGGGCTGCTGCTGGGGTTGCTGTGACAAACAGACACCCTCTACCACCAATCAAAGGAAAGACATTCGACTAGCTAACTGGTAATCCGTCGCTTACGAAGACGAGAGTTCCAGTTGATCCGATCAATGGTACAACCTGCTCTTGAAATTAACATGCATGTGGCTGAGCACTCCACAGAAACGCGATAAGGCGGTGAGCTGGCAGAAACGTTAGCACGTTCTGAGTTCAAATTCCGTCGAGATCGACTTTGCTTTTCATCGTTTCGGGGTCGATTAGATAAGTACCAGTTACGCACTGGGGTCGACATAATCGACTTAATCCGTTTGTCTGTCTTTGTTTGTCCCTTCAGTGTGTGGCCTCTTGTAGGCAGTAAAGAAATATGAAACGTTAGCATGCTTAGTGGTATTTCGTCTGTCTTTACGTTATGAGTTCAAATTTCGCCGAGGTCGACTTTGCCTTTCATCTTTTCGGGGTCGATAAATTAAGTATCAGTTGCGTACAGGGGTCGATAAAATCGACTGGTCCCCTCCCCCCAAAAATTGCGGGCGTTGTGCCTAAAGTAGAACAGAATTTTTTATCTTTTACCCATTATTTGCTTCAGTCATTACACGCAGCGACCATGCTGGAGCACCGCTTTCAGGAATTTTTAGACGAACGGATCGACACAATTACATTTTTCTAAAGCCTTGTACTTATTCTATCATTCCCTTTTACCGAACCTCTAGCTTACGGGTAAATAAACAAATCAACACCGGTTGTCAAGCGGTCGGTGGACAAACCCAGATACACACACAAAAGATTACATTTACTCTTTCTGTTGTAGTAACTGCTTTACAGGGTTGAACTGCTAGTCCACTTCTTTGAACTGCTGAAAACCGATATGGTAGGATAAATCTACCAATGTGGAGTTAGAGGCCTTATTTTGAATTAATAGATCATTTCTTCACCTCCAGTAATATATGTCGATTTGCGTCATTGAAAGAAATCCTAATATTTTAGTTTCTGTGGCAAGATTAACGGAACAAGTTCTTGCAAGCGAGTTTTGATTTCTGGTTGTACAAATATCTTTTCAGTTCATTTATTCCATCAAAGACTTTTGAATTATTTCTGTGTCATGTCTATCAGAAATATTCCCATTATTTGGAAAACCATGAAATCAGCAAGAGGTTTGAAAATCTGGGATTGTTGTTTTGCAAGCAGAAGCACAATTCTAAAGATTGAAACTGTTCGCCATAATTCACAGAATATTTCTAACAGGAGACAAGTTGAGAAGGTCTTTGTTGCGATTCCTTCCAATTACGAAGAAGTATGAACATCACAGGCTCTTCCTATTGACATGAGTTTATATTGGAATGTCTCTTTGTGTTTGATAGAACGAAGCTAGTATCTTGGAAAATCAGTGACTTAACAAGAATAAACTAAATTCCTCAATTCCTAACAATGTTTAGTTATGTCTCCGTATAGTATTATTCCAAATCCAGTCGGGATCGATAAAATAAAAGCAGCAATATAAAGGAGAATCGATTGTTCAATCGACTCTATACTTGCCATACAAACAGAATTGGTCATTGCACCAGAGAGACCAAATTGAAGATCGATATTCTATGAGGTCTTTAGTAAATTCTATAGAATAGAACAGACACTTTCCGTAAACCAAGATCGAATTCTGCATGAAGTCGATTCACATCATTCAAATCATTAATGACTTACAGAATAGTAATAACAAACACTCTCGCTCTTACGCACGCATATGCATACATACATACATACATACATACATATATATATCTATATCGATATATATATATATATATATATATATATATATATATATATATATATACACACACACATATATATGCATATATATATATAATATATATTAATATATGTATATATATATCTGTTTTTAAGAGGCCAGCTTTGAGAGTTGCATTTCCTCGCGTTCGGTAAAAATGTGTTTATTATGGTAGTTTGACCTTACAGTCCCTCATAGCGTGAGGAATTCATGTATAGTAATGCCCTTATATAAATAAATATATTTATTTATATTCTTTATAATGATTTTTCCCTTATGAGGTTTTTTCATGCTAGCTACTTGATAAATTCTTGTAAAAGATTTTATCCTATTATTGAATTAATTATGTATATATATACAGAGATAAGGTAACAAATAGACCAACAATTAACAATTAGAAGTTGATCCTCTAACTGAAGAAATATACACACATGTGCAACCTTGAAAGGACACAAAAGTGTAAGCCTAAAAACTTAACGAACTTTTTTCCCTTTTTTCTTTTTTTCTTTTTACTTTTCCTTTTTCCTTTTTCGCCTGTCTATATTCCTCCGATAAGCTCTAAATCATTCTGACAATGTTTGTTATATGGAACGAGAGAAATGCAAATTTACCTAAAATTACAAACTGAAACAGCTGTAAATATTATATTAACTACATTAAACAATTAAACTATGACCATTGAAGACCAATGATCAACTTCTGATTGTTAATTGCTGCTCCATTTCTTTTGGTATCTGAATGTATTAAACCACGGTTTACCATTTGAATTACCAACAACTGTTAACCTTATAGCAAGGCCTATACATAGTTAGGTAATACACCAGTTGTGCCTACGGATACATTTATCTCTTATATCGTATCAGCTGGGGCCCTCATCGTAGTAATCGACGGGGTGCTCCGTATATATATATATATATATATATATATATATATATATATATATATGTGTGTGTGTGTGTGTGTGTGTGTGTGTGTGTGTGTGTGTGGTAAGTAGCTTGCTTACCAACCACATGGTTCCGGGTTCAGTCACACTGCGTGGCACCTTGGGTAAGTGTCTTCTACTATAGCTTCGGGCCGACCAAAGCCTTGTGAGTGGATTTGTATATATATATGTGTGTGTGTGTATATGTTTCTGTGTTTGTACTTCCAGCATCGCATGACAACCGATACTGGTGTGTTTACGTCCACGTAACTTAGCGGTTCGGCAAAAAAGAATATAGAATAAGTACTAGGCTTACAAAGAGTGAGTCCTGGGGTCGATTTGCTTATCTAAAGGCGGTGTTCCAGCATGACCCGTCAAATGACTGAAACAAGTAAAAGAACACACACACACACACACACACACACACACACACACACACACGCACACACACA
>NC_142932.1:35939724-35947224 GCF_046866305.1 Octopus bimaculoides
TTAGAAACCAAACCTTTCTCTATTGAAATGAAATCTTGAAATGAAACTGAATAATGCCATACATACATACATACATTCATGTATAATTACATGCATGTATACATACGTTAATATATGTATATATGCATGCGCACACATATATAACGAATTAGAGGAAAGACACGTGTGTGCGTGCAATTAAGCGAAGAAATATTCAATATGTTGAAATAAAGTTATAAAAATAATTAATAATGGATAACGAAAGGCGGACGTTTGTTCTGATAAGCGTGCTTATCTGTTGGTGGATGCGTATTCTCTTTTTTGTACATTTGCTACCCCACCACACATATGTATGTATATGTATGTACACACACACACACACACACTAATATATGCAGGAAACAGGTCCTTGTATCACTTGGTAACTTACGCCGATAAAAAGTTATTAGTACATACGTATATGCATTCATACGTACATACATACGTACATACATACATATATACATACTTATATACATACACACACACATATATATACACACACACACACACACACACACACACACACACACACACACACACACACACACACACACACACACACACACACACACACACACACATATATATATATATATATACTTTATTAAAAAGCAGCCAAAATATCCACAAAAATTGTCACTCAGAGTTTCACCCTCCTGTTCGTCTGACAAAACTATCCGACGAACGGGAACGTGAAACACCGAGTAACAGTTTTTGTGATATTTTTGCTTGCGTGCCTCTGTGTGTGCCTCTGTGCGTGTGTATGTGTGAGTTGTGTTTATGTATGCACTAGTGCTTGCGTGCCTCTGTGTGTATGTGTGCGTGTGTATGTGTGAGTGTGTTCATGTATGCACGTGTGCTTGCGTGCCTCTGTGTGTGTGTATGTGTACGAGTGTGTGTGTGAGTGTGTTTATGTATGCACGTGTGCTTGCGTGCCTCTGTGTGTGTGTGTATGTGTGCGAGTGTGTGTGTGAGTGTGTTTATGTATGCACTCGTGCTTGTGTGCCTCCATGTGTGTGTGTGTGCGAGCGCGAACGTGTGCGTACGTGTGTGTGCCTTGCTCTCTCTGTCTCTCTCTGAGTGTGTGTGTACGTGTGCATATGCGTGCTTGCTTTCTTACACATATAAGCAAAATCGTATTATAACCTACTTTCTGCACATCGCCTCAAAAATGTCAACACCCTGATCTTTACATCCAGTGTTCAGCATCCGCGTCATTTTCAGAACATCCGGAACTCCCACATCCGGAATGTTCTACCCAATATTCACAGACTATAGCTTATGTTCTACGCTTTGTCTTCCATATTCTACATTGGATATATTAATTGTGTTCGGAATTCAATCAGTGACCGTAGTTAGGTTCTACATTCTTGAATCATTCTTGATACGGTTTAGCACGCTTGATGTATTGTTGTCGGGTAGTATATACATGAAAATATATATACATGAAAATATATATACATGTTTGTCCACGTATGTGCATGCGTGTATGTGTATGCACACGTGTACGCATGTACATCTATGTTTGAATTTTTCTACACATCTTTATGCATATTTATAATTATAAACATATATGTATGTATGTATGTATGTATGTATGCATGTATGTATGCATGTATATATGTATGTACGTATATATGTATATGTATATATATATATATATATATATATGTGTGTGTGTGTGTGTGTGTGTGTGTGTGTGTGTGTGTGTGTGTGTGTGTATTGTTGTGTCTAGGGAGGGTCATTATGTCAATATGATTAACACGTGTGTTAATTATACTGGCGTAATGATGACTCTCCCTAGATGCAACAAAATTTGTTTCAACACACGAATTAACATAGAGAATCTTGCAAACAGATATAAAAACGAAATATATATATATATATATATATATATATATCTGTGTGTGTATATACCCATATATCTATTCGTGGTTATGTAATATTCAGATTACGCGTTTACATGTACGTAGCTATGAGTATATATGTATATACATGTTTAATTTGTATAGCTTTAAGTTGAACCTTTCACTCTCTCTAACTCCTTGCTTCTGTGTGTGTGTGTGTGTGTGTGTGTGTGTGTGTGTGTATAGATATTGAGTCATAAATGCAGGTTAGAGCTTGTGTCAGCGTGGTGCATGCATCCACCCATGTAACAGATGGCTATGCTTATCACAACAACCACACCCTCCAATATAAACCAAACCACTTAACTCTCTATAATCCATTATAACTATAACTCATTCACCTGTCAACACAGCTCTATTTAATCAACGCATCCTCTGACCAAGTGTATCCTCATTCTCCCGTTACCCACTTCTAAATACATATCATGTTGGTAATTAAAAATATTTGTTATCTTCGCAAACACCCAGGATGTTGATGTCAACAAATTAAATAACAACCACAACGACAATCTCTCCCTGTACATTTAATTAATCATTTATACGTCATACCTCTTTCCACAATAATCTCATTTGAGGATTTTGTTTCTGTAAATTTCTGATATATTTGTCAATTTCTCTTTAAATGGAAGCCATGTAGATGTATCACTAAATGTATTTGAAGCGAAATACACACACTCTTTTACTCTTTTACTGGTTTCAGTCATTTAACTGCGGCCATGCTGGAGCACCGCCTTTGGTCGAGCAAATCGACCCCAGGACATATTCTTTGGAAGCCTAGTACTTATTCCATCGGTCTCTTTTGCCGAACCGCTAATGTTACGGGGACGTAAACACACTACCATCGGTTGTCAAGCGATGTTGGGGGGACAAACACAGACACCCAAACATATATGCGACGGGCTTCTTTCAGTTTCCGTCTACCAAATCAACTCCCAAGGCTTTGGTCGGCCCGAGGTTATAGTAGAAGACACTTGCCCAAGGTGCCACGCAGTGGGAATGAACCCGGAACCATGTGGTTGGTAAACAAGCTACTTACCACACGGCCACTCCTGCGCCTATGTGCATAGTTATTAAATTTTTGAAAGAGAAGGCTGGTAATGACTTCGAAATTTCGGCATGCTTAGACATCGTCAGCTGTACTGCATTTCAGTTCTTTTTGATGTTATACAGTCCTTGGCAAGTTGTGTTTGTAGGGGAAGAGGAACTGCTAATTAGATTTGGTAAATGTAAGTATAGAAAGGAGACAGCAGACAGGAGGAAAGCATGTTTGAAGGTCGTGTGTTGGTAGAGGGATATTGTTAGAAAATTTTACTTGTTTGATGTGATAGTTGAGTAATTGATTAGAGTATAATCAAACGTTGAAATAACCTGGTACAAGCTGAAAACCGATTAGAAATCTCTAGTAAATACTTATAGCTACCCAGCATTTCGATTCTTACTTTCCCAAATCGCACAGTTTAAAATTTCTCTATGAAAATCAAATAACATGAATATATCGGAAGTATCAACTCCGTTTCTTCTACAGATGTAAGAGGCAAGGAGCTCCGAAATACTTTAAAAAATACTCTGAGTAACAGACACTGATTGTAATATATTTATGGTAAGGAGTTCCAATGACGGCTTATATTAATTTACTTAATTAAGCACGGGATCTACTTGTAAAGTAAAGGGAAATACATGCTTATTCATTATACGCTTGTTAATTTATTTACAGTCTATCCACACATATGTTTAAGCATTTTAGTTTAAACATAAATGCATACAAGCATATATGATGCACACACGTACGTATATGTATGTATGTATGTATGTATGTTTGTATGTATGTATGTATGTATCTATCTATTTATCTATCTATCTCTTTCTCATTATATACACGCATTTACACTATGATGTTCGTTCTTTCTTTAACTCTCTCTCTCTCTTCTTTCCTCACTGCCTTGCCTTCCTCTTTTCCAATTCATTTTAGAAATTCGAGAAAACCATCATGAACGCTTTCATGCATATGAATTAACGAACCTTTAACTTCTTCGAAATGAGATGCTTCTAGCCTTGCACAAAAGTCTAAATGTTGTTTATTCAACACACATACGCACGCATGCGCACGCTATCACTCACTCACTCTCTCTCTCTCTCTCACATACACACGCACGTACATACTTTTCTCTTTATTCTTTTCTGCTTCGTTCTCTCTATCTCTTCATCCATGCAACAATTGGAGAAATATAAAACTCACAACACACACACGCACAGTCAAATATATTTACACATACACACACACACACACACTCACATACACACGCACACGTACACACACATATATATTCACATACATACACACGCAGGCACGCACCAATTCATACACACATATACACGGATGAAACAAAGTGGATGATGATCGAAATAAAATCCCCGTTGAAAATTGAAATTGAATCTCTTGTTTTTCCTTTTATTTGTTCAGTTTTTCTTCATTTGCTGGAGAAATCGATGCTTAACTGATCAGACCGACATTTAGAGCGAGAGAGAGTGAGAGAGAAAGAGAGAACGAGAAAGAGGAGAAGAAAAGGAAAGGGGAAAAATAATAAGAGAAGAAAAACACACAAAAATCAAGAAAATGAAGCATTCAACTGGGAAAATAGCTCATAGAGTGCAACTGAGAGCAAAATAAAGGCAAACAACGGTGAGTTTTGAGAGGTTGACATAGGAGACGGTTTAATGAATGATTTCTTGCTGAAGAACAGACCTGTACAGATGTGTAGATACACGCTGATAGTCTATCTATGTATCTATTTATCTATCTAAACACACCGTAATTTATATATATATATATATATATATATATATATATATATATATATATATATATATATATATATATATATATATATATATATATATATATATATACATATTTATATGTATGTATAAGTGTGTGATATATACATATACATATATATATAATATGTATATAATATATCTATATATATAATATATGTATAATATATAGATAATATATATATATATATATATATATACATATATATGTGTGTTTGTGTAAATATAGATTGATAGAAACACATAAACACACATATTTGTATATACATGAATATGCACACATGCATACTTATGTGTGTATGTATATACACACACACACACATATATATATGCATATAATATATATGCATATATATATATATATATATATATATATATATATATATATATATATATATATATATATATATATATATATATATATATATATATGCTTACACACACACATACACACACGTATATACATATGCCCATATATGTACACGCGGGCGCGCGCAAACACAGAACGCACATACATTCATGTGTGCCCGTGCGCGTGTGTGTCTTATGTGTATGTCTTCATCTCAATCGAAATAATCACATTCTCTCACTGATACAAATATTTGCGTGTTTGCTTAAAATACACGGCTGGAGAGTTTATTAAAGTGCTTTGTGTTGAATCGTCCATATTGTTTTATACATGTTTCATAGATCAACGCAATGCATCAGTTAACATATGCTAAGCGTATTGGGTGAAGAATTCCTCTTCGTTCGTTTTCATCACCAGAAATGATGGAATGATAGCGCTTGTTAAATGCTGAGTGGTTATGAGTCAGACGGAAGGCGGTGAGCTGGCAGCGTTGTTAGCTCGCCGGGCGAAATGCATAGCGGTATTTCTTACGGAAATTTTGCGTTCTCCGTTCAAATGCCAAGTCGGGCCAACTTCGTCTTTCAGGCTTTCGGGTCGATAAAGAAAGTACCAGTTGTGCACTCGGGTGTATGTAATCGACTCTCGTTCTCCTTTGAAATTGCCGGCTTTGTTGAATATAGAAAAATTGTCGTAAGCTAAAAAACAACGTAGAATCTCTTTACCACGCCGGTCAAAATGCGTAGCGGCTTTTCTTCCGGTTCTTGACGTTTTAAGTTTATATACCGTCAAAGTCGAGTTTGCCTTTCAATCCTTTAGGATTGATAAAATAAATACCAGCAGAGCACTGGGATTATTGTAATCGGCGTAATACTTTCTCTAAAACTCATGACCTTGTGCCAAAATAAGGAATATGTGTCATAAGTTACTTGTCCATGCTAACTCCAACTTTGTATCCCGTCTTTCCTGTGTCGACAAATAAATTACCACCCTGGGGTGATGGATTGGTCTAATGGTGTTCTGTCTACAGCACTGAATGTTATTACCACGTAATATTTCTTCCAGTTGCTGTGCACTCTGAGATCAATCCTGCCACAATCTCCATAGGCAGAGGACTTAATTTTTGGCGTGGCTCTACCCCCACCACCAAGACTGGAGATGGGAGAGATTACTTCCCTTGCAAACACTATGTGGACACAGACTGTGTGTCGCTAGCCAGCTGGAAAATATGTTTTCCTGGGGCTTAAACATCAGTAACGTCGTGCTTTATAGGACTGCCACATTCTGTTGACAAATGAACTTTACTACACACACACACACACACACACACACACACACACATACACACACGCACACACACACACACACACACACACACACACACACATTTATATATCAATTAAGCAGTAAATGGAGAAATTTGATTTCTGATAAACTCATGTTTATCTTTGTTATTGCCTGTATCCTTTGAGCATAATATGCTTATATATGTATGCCCAGGGTTAACATAGGTAATTTATACCGGTCGTAATAACGGTTACTTTTATCCCTTGGACCGTAATTCCAACTGCTAACTTTACTAGCATTTATATACATATAATATGTGACAATTATTCGGTTGCCATAATAAAACTCCGAGTTTCGAATGTCGGGGCGGAAACCTGCAGTAGTAGTATCTCTTCAATTATCGAGGAAAAGCAAACAAAACATCCGAAACTCGGAGTTTTAGTATGGCAACCGAATAATTGTCAAATATTATATTACAGATAAATTCTTCTATTTACATATCAAGGTCTCTTTCATTCTTTTGATGTCTTACCATTACTATTAATATATATATATATATATATATATATATATATATATATAGTAGGCGCAGGAGTGGCTGTGTAAGTAGTTTGCTTGCCAACCACATGGTTCCGGGTTCAGTCCCACTGCGTGGCGCCTTGGGTAAGTGTCTTCTACTGTAGCCTAGGGTTGACCAAAGCCTTGTGAGTGGATTTGGTAGACAGAAACTGAAAGAAGCCCGTCGTATATATATATATCTATACCTCTGTCCTGGCCTCTACTTCACTGCTATACCCTTCTGTCCCTTCCTCCTTGTTCCACTTCCTCCCTCCACCATCCTCTCTATCTATTTATCTATCTGTCTTCCTCTATCTTCCTATCTACCCTTCTGTCCTGGCCCCTACTTCACTGCTTCTGTCCCTTCCTCCTTGTTCCATTTCCTCCCTCCACCATCCTCTCTGCTCTCGTGTGACCTGTGGTCAGCTTTCTTTTCACTCCAGCCGCTGTGAAGGCAAGACGAACTACTAGCGTTCTACCTCAGATTTGCGTTTGGCCGTACGGCTTTTGAATGTTGTTTTCACTGTCCATTTTTTCCTGTCTTGG
>NC_142932.1:35949724-35969724 GCF_046866305.1 Octopus bimaculoides
AGAAAACTCTGAATGACCTGTCCTTGTTTTCTTTGTATCGTCTATCTGGATGTTTTTTGTCCTTTCCTTGTATGACCTGGATGTTTTGTGTTCTTGTCCCATTTTGTATTATTTATATATAAATTTATACGTATGTACGTATATGTATATGTATATATCGAACCCATGGCTATGGTAAAACCATCTACAATATTCAAAGTGGATTGAGGTAGAATAAATTATATATAATATCGATGTCTCACAGAAGCCCATTCCTCTGTTGTCATTAAAACAAAAACGGCGTAAGATTTATATAGAATTATTGAATAAATTTCTACATACGGATTATATTCCTCTTGTTGAATAGTCTCTGAACAATATTGTAATGAATGCTTTTCAAAATATTATTCCGACTAGAATCAAGATTAATAAAGAAATTCTTGTAAATCTTCTTAATTGCTAAGTCTAAGCGAATTATTGCTAATATCATTAATGCTCAAGTTTCTTCGAATTCAATACTATAATGTTGCCTGATATTGTTACTGGCCATTTTAATCATAGCCGAATATCGATCCTATTGTATGTATTCGGTAAATAAACACTGCAATGGCAACTGCAGCCGTCTCTGATAGATTAAAGTTTAAACTCTTCTAAGACTGTTCACCGGCTGTAAATAATGAACAATTACCGGCAGATGGGCGTCTTTTATTTCTTAATTCCATCTAACGTAAAAAGATTCTCAAACCACTTTCGTTCTTGCTATATTGACCTCGTACAGTACTCTCAACGTTCAGCATTTCTTTCTGCAAAGATGGCTGCTGAGATTTTGTTAAGGAAATCGGCGTTTAATTTCAGAACAATCAGTTTCAGCCGTTGATTTTATATGGAGTGGCAGTGGAATAGAAAATTTCCCTCTACCAAATATTGTCAACTAAGTGGGTTATTTAGGTGAATTAAATAGTTTTATGATAGGTTATATGAGAGGAACAGACAAGTAATTTAGATTTCATTAAATAAATATAAAAAAAAAATGTGTAGAATAAAACTTGGACCTGTGTTAAATGATACGGAGAGACTTTGTTGCGTGGTAAAAGCACTAGAGATATAGTAACCAGTATAGCCAGAGGGGGACATAGTACCTGAGAGAGAGAGAGAGAGAGAGAGAGAGAGAGAGAGAGAGAGAGAGAGAGAGAGAGAGAGAGAGAGAGAATAAGAGAGACACACAGACAGATATATAGAGGCAGACAGCCAATAGCAGAGTAGTTAGAGAGTCAGATTATTTTACGGTGATCGTTTCGACTCCGTATAATCTGACTTCAAATTCTACCGTGGTTAATTTTGCTTGTCATTCTTTCGGGGTCGATAAATAAAGTATCAGTCCTCTGCTAAGCTTGACTTTTCTCTATTTCTCGCTGCCTTTGTCGCTGCCTTTCTATCGTTCTGCCTCTCTTTCTGGAAAAAAATTCAACCAGGTCTAAAATTAGTCAAGGCACGCCGTATGCCACAATACTCCCGCAGATGACTCCGCCAAGGCGCTCAGGGCTTAAGGGAACAAAGCAAGGTTTCTCTTCTCGTTCTCCTTCACTCGCGGACGTCGATTCCAACTCGAGAGCACAGTACGTCTTTCATTGGAGCTTTCATGGCGTCAATGTTGAACCAACTGCACGGTTCACCAACTCCCAGGCATGGTGTTTCTACGAGACACCAATCGTTTGGATGACCGTAAGCTTAAAATGAGCTCATCCGTCCTATGACAGGTCTTGTCTTTAGTCCTGCAGAATGTCCACAGCACCCTTCTTACTTGGCGAGCGAGGTGGAGGAACTGGTGTCATTGCTGGTCATTTAACGATGAAACAGGAAGTATCAAATGATATGATACCTGTAGCAGAACATTCCTGACCTGACCTGGAAGCAAGGATTCGAGTAAAGTATGGTTTACTGTAACAGTTTCCTAAGGTAATTGTTATGGTGAAAAATATCAGGTCATCCCATAAGTTCTGTCCGATTTTACCTTTTTTAAGGAAGTCATAGATAATCAGGGAAAGTACACTGATGATTAAATTTCAATTAAATATAACATTTGATCACTTGTTTTCTTTATTCAAAATTCGGACAGAACTTATGGGATGACCTGATAGAAGGAAATTTAGTGAAAGATACCGAGAGATATTTTGTTACTGATACAGTAATGCAAAATATATTGTAACTTATACAAACAACAATTGATTTGTAGTTTGAATAACGGAATCGTAGGGACGGATACAAGGAGAATCATTTTGTGTGGTATAAACAAACACTATCGATATTTCTTTTGTACTCTGGGCACAAGGCCCGAAATTTTGGCGGAGGGAGCCAGTCGATTAGATCGTTCCCAGTACGGAACTGGCACTTAATTTATCGCCCCCGAAAGGATGAAAGACAAAGTCGATCTCGGCGGAATTTGAACTTAGAACGTAAAGACAGACGAAATACCGCTAAGCATTTCGCTCAGCGTGCTAACGATTCTGCCAGCTCACTGCCTTACTGCAACTATAGTAATACTAAAAGCCAATGGCTATGTTACGTAAACACCTTAGCTATATAGTAACTAATACAAATAGTCGTTCTTATCTGGTATAAACAGTGCAGTTATATAATAACGAATGCAAAAACCATTGTTATCTGGAATAAACACTGCTGCTAAATAGTAACTAATATATATACGGTGTAAATGTACAGTATGTATATGTGAAGGCGTGCGTTCAAGTGGATTAGGGGTCAGGTTGCTCCATTCAACTCAGCTGTAGACGGCTGACATTCCGATCACGGGAAATGCTGGCCTTTTCCTATCATATATATATACACTTTATATACACACACACAAAAAAAGAGTTTAACCACCTCTTGTACTTACACCTTAGATCCATCATGGCGTCTGATGTGGCTTTTAAATCAATGTATTGAAAAGACACCCACATAGGTAGCATATCTGATTTGGACCACCATGAGCTGTAGATAAGTTCTGATCTCTGTGGATCTTAAATTGTATTTTGAGGTCTCCGTTAGACTTGCAAACCTTATGCATATACACACATGTATACAGCCCCACACATTTGACCCTCCATAAATCCCAAATTTTATTTTGGTATTTGTGGGTGCAACTGCCTACGAAGACTCATATTGTCGTTCAATGCTCGAAATGAGGAATAGATGGACAGCCGACAACTGAGGAAGGGTCATTTATTATGTTACTTGTCCTGTTTTCCATTTGTTTCTTTCCTTGTTTGCGTATTCAACTCATTTGTTTTCGTATCTCATGTTGTTTACTGTTGGTGACGTTCTACCCATATATGTATATATATATATATATATATATATAAAGTGTAGTATATTGCCACTTAAGTGTGGCTGACCCCTAGGGGTGGATGTTACTGTTGCTTTTAGCCCCAGGAGGACATCTCCTCCAGCTGGCTTATCGACACACGACTGTGTCCTGTTTGCCAAGGGAGTTATCCCTCTCACCTCGACCAGCAGCACGAACGTATCCGGATTTCAGGGTTATTTCCCTTCGTCGGCGTTCGACAGCTGATGACCTTGGTGAGAGAGACAAAAACCTGGCAAACCTTATATCTTCTTTTCCAGTGAAATTCTTCACTGATATTGAAAAGGTGAAAACAAGCAATGTTAATTCTCTAAATGAAGTATTAACAGTAACTGCACGATAAAGTGTAGTATATTGCCACTTAAGTGTGGCTGACCCCTAGGGGTGGATGTTACTGTTGCTTTTAGCCCCAGGAGGACATCTCCTCCAGCTGGCTTATCGACACACAACTGTGTCCTGTTTGCCAAGGGAGTTATCCCTCTCACCTCGACCAGCAGCACGAACGTATCCGGATTTCAGGGTTATTTCCCTTCGTCGGCGTTCGACAGCTGATGACCTTGGTGAGAGAGACAAAAACCTGGCAAACCTTATATCTTCTTTTCCAGTGAAATTCTTCACTGATATTGAAAAGGTGAAAACAAGCAATGTTAATTCTCTAAATGAAGTATTAACAGTAACTGCACGATAAAGTGTAGTATATTGCCACTTAAGTGTGGCTGACCCCTAGGGGTGGATGTTACTGTTGCTTTTAGCCCCAGGAGGACATCTCCTCCAGCTGGCTTATCGACACACGACTGTGTCCTGTTTGCCAAGGGAGTTATCCCTCTCACCTCGACCAGCAGCACGAACGTATCCGGATTTCAGGGTTATTTCCCTTCGTCGGCGTTCGACAGCTGATGACCTTGGTGAGAGAGACAAAAACCTGGCAAACCTTATATCTTCTTTTCCAGTGAAATTCTTCACTGATATTGAAAAGGTGAAAACAAGCAATGTTAATTCTCTAAATGAAGTATTAACAGTAACTGCACGATAAAGTGTAGTATATTGCCACTTAAGTGTGGCTGACCCCTAGGGGTGGATGTTACTGTTGCTTTTAGCCCCAGGAGGACATCTCCTCCAGCTGGCTTATCGACACACGACTGTGTCCTGTTTGCCAAGGGAGTTATCCCGCTCACCTCGACCAGCAGCACGAACGTATCCGGATTTCAGGGTTATTTCCCTTCGTCGGCGTTCGACAGCTGATGACCTTGGTGAGAGAGACAAAAACCTGGCAAACCTTATATCTTCTTTTCCAGTGAAATTCTTCACTGATATTGAAAAGGTGAAAACAAGCAATGTTAATTCTCTAAATGAAGTATTAACAGTAACTGCACGATAAAGTGTAGTATATTACCACTTAAGTGTGGCTGACCCCTAGGGGTGGATGTTACTGTTGCTTTTAGCCCCAGGAGGACATCTCCTCCAGCTGGCTTATCGACACACGACTGTGTCCTGTTTGCCAAGGGAGTTATCCCTCTCACCTCGACCAGCAGCACGAACGTATCCGGATTTCAGGGTTATTTCCCTTCGTCGGCGTTCGACAGCTGATGACCTTGGTGAGAGAGACAAAAACCTGGCAAACCTTATATCTTCTTTTCCAGTGAAATTCTTCACTGATATTGAAAAGGTGAAAACAAGCAATGTTAATTCTCTAAATGAAGTATTAACAGTAACTGCACGATAAAGTGTAGTATATTGCCACTTAAGTGTGGCTGACCCCTAGGGGTGGATGTTACTGTTGCTTTTAGCCCCAGGAGGACATCTCCTCCAGCTGGCTTATCGACACACGACTGTGTCCTGTTTGCCAAGGGAGTTATCCCTCTCACCTCGACCAGCAGCACGAACGTATCCGGATTTCAGGGTTATTTCCCTTCGTCGGCGTTCGACAGCTGATGACCTTGGTGAGAGAGACAAAAACCTGGCAAACCTTATATCTTCTTTTCCAGTGAAATTCTTCACTGATATTGAAAAGGTGAAAACAAGCAATGTTAATTCTCTAAATGAAGTATTAACAGTAACTGCACGATAAAGTGTAGTATATTGCCACTTAAGTGTGGCTGACCCCTAGGGGTGGATGTTACTGTTGCTTTTAGCCCCAGGAGGACATCTCCTCCAGCTGGCTTATCGACACACGACTGTGTCCTGTTTGCCAAGGGAGTTATCCCTCTCACCTCGACCAGCAGGGAAATAACCCTGAAATCCGGATACGTTCGTGCTGCTGGTCGAGGTGAGAGGGATAACTCCCTTGGCAAACAGGACACAGTCGTGTGTCGATAAGCCAGCTGGAGGAGATGTCCTCCTGGGGCTAAAAGCAACAGTAACATCCACCCCTAGGGGTCAGCCACACTTAAGTGGCAATATACTACACTTTATCGTGCAGTTACTGTTAATACTTCATTTAGAGAATTAACATTGCTTGTTTTCACCTTTTCAATATCAGTGAAGAATTTCACTGGAAAAGAAGATATAAGGTTTGCCAGGTTTTTGTCTCTCTCACCAAGGTCATCAGCTGTCGAACGCCGACGAAGGGAAATAACCCTGAAATCCGGATACGTTCGTGCTGCTGGTCGAGGTGAGAGGGATAACTCCCTTGGCAAACAGGACACAGTCGTGTGTCGATAAGCCAGCTGGAGGAGATGTCCTCCTGGGGCTAAAAGCAACAGTAACATCCACCCCTAGGGGTCAGCCACACTTAAGTGGCAATATACTACACTTTATCGTGCAGTTACTGTTAATACTTCATTTAGAGAATTAACATTGCTTGTTTTCACCTTTTCAATATCAGTGAAGAATTTCACTGGAAAAGAAGATATAAGGTTTGCCAGGCTTTTGTCTCTCTCACCAAGGTCATCAGCTGTCGAACGCCGACGAAGGGAAATAACCCTGAAATCCGGATACGTTCGTGCTGCTGGTCGAGGTGAGAGGGATAACTCCCTTGGCAAACAGGACACAGTCGTGTGTCGATAAGCCAGCTGGAGGAGATGTCCTCCTGGGGCTAAAAGCAACAGTAACATCCACCCCTAGGGGTCAGCCACACTTAAGTGGCAATATACTACACTTTATCGTGCAGTTACTGTTAATACTTCATTTAGAGAATTAACATTGCTTGTTTTCACCTTTTCAATATCAGTGAAGAATTTCACTGGAAAAGAAGATATAAGGTTTGCCAGGTTTTTGTCTCTCTCACCAAGGTCATCAGCTGTCGAACGCCGACGAAGGGAAATAACCCTGAAATCCGGATACGTTCGTGCTGCTGGTCGAGGTGAGAGGGATAACTCCCTTGGCAAACAGGACACAGTCGTGTGTCGATAAGCCAGCTGGAGGAGATGTCCTCCTGGGGCTAAAAGCAACAGTAACATCCACCCCTAGGGGTCAGCCACACTTAAGTGGCAATATACTACACTTTATCGTGCAGTTACTGTTAATACTTCATTTAGAGAATTAACATTGCTTATATATATATATATATATATATATATATATATATATGCACACGCACACACACATATACAAATAATTTATATTATATATATGTATATAAACATACAAGCACATATATATGTATTTATAAAGGCATCGCATAAACTAGTTTATAAATATTTAATGGCTAATATATGTGCTGTAAACACTGGGAGTTAAATTGTAACTGATAAAGGGAAGTTTCTGTCATGTGGTTCAACGTAATTTTGAACTCTGAAAATATTTTGATGCCTAAATCTGGAATTAAATAAAAAGAGAAAACGAAGAGGAAACGAAGAGAAAAAAAGATAGAAAGACAGGATTTCCAAATTTTGTTTCACTAAAATACTCGGAACTATTAAAAGAGGGCTTATGCCTGTCGAGGTTGATTAAGTGTCTGTACGTTTTTGTGTAGCTCCAAGCAACATTTGTTTTGTGGAAGAATGGCTTAGCGGTATTTCGTCTGTCTTTACGTACTGAGTTCAAATTCCGCCGAGCAACAACAACAACACCATGACACGGAAATCGTGGATGTGAGGTGTAAAGGAGGAGTAACAGGTTGACCGAGAATCGAACTCGCATCACTAGATTGGTTTCTAGATACAAAATAACGTAAACAAAGAGTTCAAGTGTTGCTCCAATAGACCAGCTTGTTAGGGAATAACTGACTGTCATTCATTATAAAATGGTTTTGGAAGCATAAAGCAAGAAAAAAAAGAAAAAGGAGAAAACATTGATTATTTCCTTTGGCATCGCGCCATTTATTTATTGGGGAGTCGCAGAGTTGATTAAGAACGACTCGCTAGCACATGCCTTGGACTTATTTTATCGATCAGAGAAATAATAAAAGCTGAATCGACATCACTAGGATTTAAAAAGTAAAAATATCGAAGTAAATATTCCAAATTACTCTGTGAGACATACTGAACTATGTTGCTGTTGTTGTTGCTGGTGGTGGCGGTGGTGTTTAGTCCTTGGTCGGCCATGTTTGTGTAAATCAAACACGTTTCAACCATGACTAAAAATTCCGCCTTCTATTTGTTCCAGATAACAAATATAGAATACTCAATAATCACATGTTGTCGTAGATATTAACTGTAGTATGAGATTTAAGAAATATTTGGTTTCTATTTCTAGCAAGCTCAGCAACCACACAGCACTCCCATTGTGCGATAGATTAGACTTTTATCATCCAAAGGGCTCGATGTTTTAGCTATTAACGGAACTTTGCTGCCGTCGTGTTTTTGGATGTAAGGAAAAAAATATTAGGTTATCTACAAAAGGATGGAGAGTTCAAATTCCATTTGGACGTACTGATGCATTCTGGACGGAACTGTTATTGTGCAGAGTTTTAGCTAACCTTACTTTCTTTTTACTAGCCTTCAGTCGGTTGCGACGACGGAGGTTCCAATTCATCAGACCAGCAGAACAGCCAGCTCGTGAAATTACCGTGCAAGTGGCTCAGCACTCCACAGATACGCGTACCTCCAATATAGTTCTCAGGGAGATGCAGAGTAACACAGAAGGGGATAAAGCTGACTCTGTTGTAATACAGGTACAACTCATCCTAGCCAGCTGAATGCACTGGAGTAATGTGAAATAAAGTGACTTGCTAAAGGACACAACGCGGCGCTGGTTTTCGAACTCACAACCTTCAGTTAACCTAGGATTTGGAATATCACTTCCTTAATATCTAGGAAAAACAAGTCAGTAAAGTTAAACAACTGATGCACATCAAAACAGATGGCTTGATTGACTCTATCATATCTGTGACACAAGTAAGGCGGTGAGCTGGCAGAAACGTTAGCACGCCGGAATCGAACTCGGGATCTCGGGGTTAGTAGACCCCGCTCTTAACCACTACGCCATATGACCGTGGGCAATTAGGGAGTGAATTTTAGGGCTTATAAATCTAATATTCTCCTATCCTTCCTTAATACCAGTTCCCACATGCTACTCATATCTGCACTAGGTCTGCTTACGAGGTTGTTGTGTCCTAGCAAATATCCGTCAAATGTAAATAATGTACATAATTCCTCATCTCTTAAATATAGAACTGCTTTGGTGAATGATGGGAATCCCTTTGATGCACAATAGAATTAGCTTTACAACTTCCTGTCACGTGTATATTTCCAAGGAAAGTTTCCTACAAGTTTTAAATGCCAGACAAAATGGCCAGCTGCAGTATGACGTGTATATGGCCGAACACATCACTGGTAACCACAGTCTGTGAGTAGCAGTCAAGAAGACGAACAACGCCCTTTTTTGTAAAGGAGCAAACTGTCAAGTATCGGATTTGATGCAAACAAGACAAAACAATACAACTCTGGTTTAAGGTTCCAGGAAGATTGAACGGTGAAATCCGTTAAAAAACGCAATCAGAAAAGAAAGGGCTTACTTTGACTCCCAGGAGATTGTTTGCCACAGATGGACTCTTCCGTGTATTGACAAGTTGCAGCTCATATGTTGGCCATAAGAGCCGAAGAGTAAAAGAAAAATGTCGAAATCCATCAGGATGTACAAGCACTAGGAACATTCTGGTGAAATAGAATTCTTTAGTTTATTCTGAAGACCTAAAAATGGCGTTGGTGGTTGGGGAAAGGCTTGGGACGATCAGCAGTCATAAGTGTTGGTCAACGATTTAGTGCCGAGAATCTGGTATTGACAACAGATTTTGACGATGTCATTCTTGTCTTTGATATCCGAAAATCTGACTCGAACTAAAAGACAAGAGAGAAACGACTGCAAAATGAACAACCAAATCGGTATCAGATTGCTAAGGACACAAACATTAAAAACAAGCTTGATATGTGTTGAATATCTTGGTTCTGGCTGTTGTACATTATTACAAATTCTACAAACACAACGATACATATAATATTAAATTCTTTCGATATTCAAACGATTTGAAGTGCTCAAAAGACGAAACGAGGTAGCAGCGTTAGCAATATTACACGCATTCACTGTAAGAAGACTAAATGTTTTCAACGATTAATGAAAAGCGAGAGATGTCATCTCACCACCGATGAAACTAACAGAAGAAAGTGATCTAACACAGAGGAGGGCGAAGGATGCATTGGCGGAGGTTTAATGCTTAATCCTCTATTTCTAAGACATCCACTTAGCAAGTAATCTTGACCTTAGATGACATCTATTTAGCAAGCATCGAGCAGAAAGTGGCGCTTTGGCTCCTACAGTCAGTGTCCTTTGGTCATGTGTAAAATTTCACGTTAATAGGTTGCTATCGACTTATCAATTCATCTGGGTTCTCTGATAGATATCTTTGTTTTTTTTCTTTTTACTGATTTCAATCAAAATATCGCAGCCATGTTGGAACACAACTGGAAAGGTTTTTGACTGATTTTATCGCTGCCAGTGCTTTGTCTGGTGCTGGTTTCATTAGATTTACAAGATCGAAATATACAAAGTAGGTTTGGAGGGAGGAGAGGAGAAATAACTCGGTTATGAATACCACAAGGCACTCTTGTCTGAATGTGCCATTTCACTTTTCACCTCATGCTGATATAAGCACACACACACGCGCGCGCGCACCATGCATACATGCACACATGCACACAAACGCAGACATACAAACACGCACACACACACACACACACATGGAGACACACACATGCACACAGACAAAGACACACAAACACGGACACACACACACATGTAGACCCATACAGATGCACACACACATGCACACACACACACATGCACAAAAACACAGACATACAAACACGGACACACACACACACAGGTAGACGCACACAGATGCACACAGACACAGACACACACACAGACACATACACAGAAGGCAGACACACACATGCAGACACACGCACATGCACACAGACACACGCACATGCACACAGACACACACGCACACATTCTGTATTCGTTTCAGTCATTTGACTGCGGCCATGCTGGAGCACCATTTTGAAGGGTTTTTAGTCGAACAGATCAACCCCAGGACTTATTTTTTAAAACCTAGTAATTATTCTAGCGGTCTTTTTTGCCGAACCGCTGCATTAATGGGACGTGAACACACCCACACCAGGTGTCAACGGGTACCCTCAACGTAGTTCTCAGAGAGATTCAGCATGGCACAATGTGACAGGGTTGGTCCCTTTGTAATTACAGGTACAGCTCATCTTTGCCAGCTGAGTGGACTGGAACCATGAAGTAAAGTGTCTTGCTGAAGGACACAACGCGCCGCTGGGGATCGAACTCACGATCTCGAGTCGAATGTCCTAACCACTAAGCCACACGCCTTGATTTTGCTGAAGCAGTAATCAAAGAACCATGACGAAAATATTACTGAGACGATGTAACTCAGGGACGCGATCCGCACTGAAACAATAGTTAAGTTAATGTTAATATATTCAATGTTGGAATTGTTTCAAGAAATTGTCGAAATAATTAAAAGATCATTAATGATTAAATAATGTCCTCATCGTTTAATTATTTCTAGCTTCCTTTTTAAAGCTATCCGAATTATTTATCTTGTGGTGTAAGATGGCAAACTGGCAGAATTGGTAGCACGTCGGGCCAGATGCTTAGCAGCATTTCGTCCGTCTTTACGTTCTGAGTTCAAATTCCACCGAGGTCGACTTTGTCTTTCATCCTTTCGGGGTCGATAAATAAAGTACTAGTGAGAGAGTGGAGTGGATGTACTCGACTAGTCCCCACCCACCAAAAATTTCAGGCCTTGTGCATATAGCAGAAAGGACTATTATTACGTTCTGAGCTTAACGATTGTTTATTTATGCAAATGGCGTGTCTAGATTATTTGTTCTTTAAATGAGATTTAGTCATTTGTGGTGAATATATAGTAATAAAAAGAAGTTTGTGTCGAGTAACTGAAACTTCAACATGGTTTTCATATTGAGTTGAAGCCGTATTATTTACTTATTTATGCCGTTGGGAAAAGTATGAACTTCACACCTCGTATTTTTTCTGTCCTTAAATATAGGACAATTGTGCATAGAGAATTATACATACCAGTACGAAGATATTTAAGCTAGAAAATATTTAAACTAGACATTATTTAAACGAGACAAAATTTTATGACAGGAAGCAATACAGTCAATTTAATTTGTTTTTGAGAAAAGCTGCTATTTTAATATTACTTACATTCTTGAGAGAACTTGTAGAGGAGACTTATGTATTTGGTGAATTCAATTTGATTCATTCTGAAGAAATCAACCAATCAGGTTCGATATAGGATGATTTTGAAAGTCATACGAGTTCTATACGATTAATAATGTGAGAAAGTCTTCTTTACAAACTTGCCAGACAGTGTCTCTTTACAGTTTCATAAACTTACAACTTTATCTAAGCTTTTGTGATGCGTTTCCACAATTTAAAGCCATTTTCGTTTTTGCACATTTAACCAAGTTTGTTCTTTTCGTGTTTTAGATGATTAAATTATCAAGTTATCAACTTCCAAACAAAAAGAATCGACAGTATGCATCCAGTTACAAAAATTGATGATTAGTGTGGGTTCTAGAAAAATTTATCCGACGAGTGAACAGTTAAGTCCCCAGTCGTAAAGAACGTCTGTAGCTAAGGCACAACTCTCTGTGGATTGGTCTGTTTAGCTGTATTAAACACCAGGAAATGGATTCCAGAGTAAAATTGGTGAAACGTCCCTTGTTTTTCCTGCATTGGTTTCGGTCTTTATTTGGTGTTATTGTCATAATTCTTTCATCATCTCTCCAAAATGAAGTTGAGATTGACTGAATATTATTTATCATGTGGTATAAGATGTTGAGCTGGCAGAATCGTTAGCGCGTCAGGTGAAATGCTTAGTAGCATTTCGTCTGTCTTTACGTTCTGGATTCAAATTCCGCCGAGGTGGACTTTGTCTTTCATCTTTTGGGGTCGATAAATGAAGTACCAGTGAAACAGTGGAGTAGATGTACTCGACTAGTCCCACCCACAAAAAACTTTCAGGCCTTCTGCATATAGCAGAGGTGGAGTAATATTCGTAAACAAGGCAAAGGCGGCGAGATAGCAGAATCGTTAGCGCGCCGGGAGAAATGCTTAGCGGCATTTCGTCTGTCTTTACGTTCTGAGTTCAAATACCACTGAGATCAACTTTGCCTTTAATCCTTTGATTAAATAAGTGCCAGTTGATTACTGTGGTCGATGTATTCGACTGGCCCCTACCCTGAAATTTCAGACCTTGTACCTTCAGTAGGAATAATTATTTATCTTGTGCTGTGTTCAAAAGCCAAGACACATTTGCTGGATCGTCTCATCCTGCTTTAAATAGTTGCTATGAGGTAATGTGCAGGTTACCATTTAAACTGTCATTCCTTCGATTACGACGACGAGGGTATCAGTTGATCCGATCAATGGCACAACCTATTCAAGAAATTAACGTGGAAGTGGCTGAGCACTCCACAGACAGGCGTACCCGTGATGTAGTTCAGGGGAGATTCAGTGTGACAAAGAATGTGATAAGGCTGAAATACAGGTGTTATTGAAATACAGGTGTTACTCATTTTTGCAAGCTGGAAAAAGTGTCTTACTCAAAGACACAACGCGATGCTGGGAACCGAACTCACAACCTCACGATCGTGAGGAGAGTGCGCTAACCACATTACGATTAACTATAAAGCCAAACATTGAGCGATGAGCATCCTCGATCAAAAAACGTAGATTATTACTGGTATTTAAATCATGAACCTATTTAAGGCGAAAAGTCAAGGTGACTCAGATGCGAACTGGTATTATAACCAAGAAAGGCTAAACTGTGTAGAGTCCAAATGACTATGTTCAGTCTTATCGTTTTGACCAACACATCACATTTGACGTCCGTTTTATTATTAATAAATGCTTCATTCATTTGATGGGTTTTAGCCCTCCTTCAACGGCTCTAGGGTTGGCCACTAGAACATATTACAATCAATCTTTTGCGGTAGAAGAAAAACATAAGAAGCAAATATAAGGAAATCTGTTTAACAGCTAAAAGTTTAATCGTTTGGTGTCATTTTGAATGGAAGGAATGATTCCTGTAATACAAAGGATCAGGAGAACGAACATGAAATCCTTTCATGATATAGTCACGTGTCTCAGTTTGTCTAACCAACCTGGACCTCTGTCTAACCAAGCTTCTCTTCCATATTCAAGCTATACAACTTGTAGGCGAAGTTAAATTCAGCCAAATGGATGAAATATTCAGGGATTAAACTGTTTCCGGCTGTAAATTACTCTTATGTACCAAAACCCATTTCCGGCTTAAGAGACGAGGCTATTTGAAAAGAAGATGCTATGAGCTAAGAAATAAGGCAATAGGAATGAAGATCTGATGTTTCTTCAGCCAAGATACCAACATTTTTATCAACTTCATTAGTTTTAGTACTCTTTCAGTTGTATGAAGTCTAAAACAGAAAAAAATAAAAATAAACAAATAACTGACGAGTTGAGCTCTTTTCAGATATGGATTAACATTTGTGAGGATAAAGAGTTCGTATATTGACAGTTAATATCGAAAATATTAACTCAAAGGGGTTTCTGGTATGCATTGTAACACTGAGCCGAACTTTCCGATAGGAAGTCTCATTTAATAGATACAAAAATCAAAAAAGAAATAACCTCGAGACAGGAAGTCAGCAGAAAACCGCTTTTATTAGGCAGCGTTTTGTCTTTAATTGTTGGCATCACCTGCCAACTTTTGACGAAGGCTGGCGATCGTTTGCCAAATTGAAAAATCGAAGTAAAAATTGAGAACTGTCTACCAAGATAAATAAATAAACGAATAAATAGTTAAATGATGAGTTAAGGAAATTAAATAAAAACAAAACAATCTTATTGTTTCTTTTTCATTTTTTTTTGTTCCTGTGTAATTTATTTTGCAAACAAAAGCACTGAAACAATATATGTAAAAAAAAAACCCCAGAAAAACATACGAAGAAGAAAATACATATAATAACATAATTTCAGCTGAAACGCATTTCATGCTTACCAATATTCTTCTTAATTACTCGCTTCAGTCTTTCTCTTTATCGATTAACTGATTCATGGAAGAGAAAAACATGGAGGAAACTGCTGCAGTGGTCGTTCACATTCGCTCTTGCAACGATTAATAGCTGAGTTCCCTACTTTGGCTGTTTGTCAGTTCACCGTTATTAACCTAAGCAGAGAATGTACGTGATTTAGAAAACAGTTTAAATAGTGAAGTTAACTAAAATATTTTGTAATGCTAATCTGTCTTCACTTCTGATCTTGTGGAAAAAAACATTAATATTACATTTTGGTTTCCGTTTCTCAAATCCACAACCATTTCTTATATTCGTGCTTATGTCAGAGAAAGAAATATCGATTTTCTCCTTCTAGGATGTGAGGTCAATAGTAAAGAGGTTCGGAGATGATTGTTAAAAGATTAGATCCCAGTATATTACTGGTGCCTGTTGTGTCGGTTTCTAATTTTAGCACAAGGCCAGCAATTTCGGGGGAGGAGGTTAGTCGATTACATCGACCCCAGTGTTCAACTGGTACTTATTTTATCGACCCCGAAGGGATGAAAGTTAAAGTCGGCCCCAGCGGAATTTGAACTCAGAACGTAAAGACGGACGAATGCCGCTAGCGGTTCTGCCAGTTCGCCGACTCACTGGTACCTATTATATCAATACCAGAAAGATGAAAGCAAACTTTATTTTAGAATAATTAAAATAAACCTTTGTAGCAGGTTGAGACTTATGCCTTAAAAAGAAGAATTAATGTTTGTCAATCATACACAAAGCACAGCAGTCGATACCAAAGTAACCAGCCAAAACATTGTTGCCTTAAATAGCAAGGATTATTAGAACAGGTAAGCGACAGAATCGGTAAAGTGATTGATAAATAACATAGTTATATCCTTTCATATTCTGCTTTTAAGAATCCAGCTTTTGACCAAATTTGCTTTGAAGAGAAGTCGGTTTAATCGATTGATTTGCGGTCAAATACCTGTCATAAAACTATATTCTTGACAAAGTGGAGTCACTAAAAAACATGGATTTGGGAATAACTTTTACCATTTATCACGAGAGCGTTTTCTCCTAGGCTTTTTGTTCTCTGGTTTCTTTGATGTAGCGTCAACGAATGTCAGCGGGTGAATGACCACCCTGCCAAATTCCCCCTTAAATACTGGCCGGTATGCTCCAGCAGCCAGCGCCAGCGAACTGACACGTGACATAATCTTAGCTTCAACTGACCAATGGAGGGGAATGGTGCGTAGTTTTGGCCTGCGCCCTCTCTAGACCTACCTTCCAACAGAGTCATGTTAGTTTCAGTTCCAGCAGCCAGGCGAAACGCTTAGCAGCATTTCGTCCGTATTTACGTTTTGAGTTCGAATACCGCCCAGGTCGACTTCACCTTTTACTCTTTCGGGGTCGATTAAAGAAGTACCAGTTGCATACTGGGTTCGATGCAATCGACTTAGCTCCTCCCCTGACATTTTTGGCCTTGTTCTAAAATCTGAAATCGATATTTATTTGTAAAGTAAATACGGAAATGTCTCTCATGTCCATCCCTCATCGCATTCTCTTTCTCAAAGAATATGACGGCAGCAATGAAAATGGAGGATGTTGTAACGCTTAAGTTACTAATGAAGTACAAATAACTGATCTAAGTGACACCCTTACTGACGCACACAAACTTATACAGACATACATATATCTACAAACACATACACATATATACATATATATGTACATACATCATTCATGTTGACCCTCACGCAACAACTGGGAATAACAAAATCCTAAACTTTGTTTCGATATCTCTCTAAAAGAAAGAAGCTCTGGCGCAACATTTGCGACCTCGGTTGCATCCAATGATATAGACCAGTTCTTCTTTTTAAGGCAAATTTATGCGTTTTTAGAGAGTAAGTTTGGTGCTGTGTAAGGCCTTTGTTCACTATAAAAAAGCTTCAGGTCCTGACATCCCTTGATGTTAAACATCCCCATTAACATCTCTGTTACGGGTTGCATGCTACGACTGGCCCTAGCCGTAAAAGGTAAATTATTCTATGAAGATATTCCATGATGGCATGAAGACATGTGTCAGTGTGAGTGATAAGCGCTTTGAACACCTACTGCAAGAGGCGTCCATCGTTGCCACATCTGTGGAGTGTCCCTAGAAGGAATGGAAAGCCTCATCCAAGTGCTTTAGAAGAATACTCAAGTGATGGCATTAATCACTTGTATGTATGTATGTATGTATGTATGTATGTATGTATGCATGTATGTATGTATGTATATGTGTGTATATGCGCGTGTTGCATACGTGCGCAGGCGCGCGCGTTATAGAAATAAATAAATAAATATGTGTATGTGAGTGTGTTTGTGGTCAGAAAAACTGTTTTATACTGATATCTTACACACCAGGGAATGTTGTGATAGAATTAACATTATTTGTCAGAAACTTAATAGAACGTAATCCAAAAATCCAGTCAGCAGTGACAAATCAATACTAATAATATCGATTTCTAAAATAGAAAAATACGCCATAAATTGAGTCTACCTACCAGGGTGGGGTAGGGGTTTATAACCGATGAAATCAACAGCAGCAGTTGGCTGGTACTTGTATCTGATGCTCGTTTACTATTTCTGATTCATTCACCACGGCTCTGGGATGACACGATACGCTAAAAGTGAACCATGTTACGCTCAACACAAATTGTTCTGGGATAATACGGGTCGACTATGAGACAAAGATTCTGCTTGGTTCGCAAAACCACAAACCAGCGACCATCCATAATGCCATGCACAGGACAACTGGGAGTCTAGGAGCGAAACCTGTTGTCTGCTATGGTCACGAAAATTAAATTCAACCACTTGAATTTAAGTCTATGTAATATTTCACAAAAGCACAAATCCTAAAACAACTTTTATTTTGACAAATGATATAACTACATCTTTTATATGGATATTGTTAAGCAAAAAAATAAATGATTTATGCATTTGTTTGTATGTTTTATTTTATATTTAATACCTGAGGTTCGCGAAAAATTTCGTGATGAAAAATGGGTGATGTCGTGTCGTTCATTTAGCCTTGGTTGTCTCGCTCTGGTTCATGACATATTTTCTGCTCCACCACAATATCCACCTCTTTTTCTGTCGGTCATTCACCCTCGATTTCCACTCGTATATATTGATGTCTCTCGTTTTCAACAACTTTTTAAACCTTTTTTTCCGACTCGTGTGCACTGCACCCCTCCAGCTTTCTGTAAAACGGTCGCTAATGACATAAATGGTTAGACTACAGAGGCTGATGCTCTGTAATCATAGTTCCAATGCAGCAGATGTTCTGTTCTGTTACTGGAGGTGTTTTATCTTCCTCAGACGTCTCTCGTAGCTTAGGCAGGTGTCAACTATAACTTGTCTAGGCATCAGTGCCATGTCAGACAAAAGGTTACAGCAACTGTTTCATATATTACGTTTAGTTGGTTGTCTCAGATTAGGATGTCATACACCCATCTTCTCAGACAAAAAAATGTTACACTGACGCATTTAATCCATAGTTGGATCTCCTCATCAATACCATTGATCTGTGATAGGTGATTCCTCAGGTATTGGAAGTGCTCTACAGTTTCACCTTCAGTTCATGTACCCGTATGGCTGGACCAGGTCCTTTCTCTTTGGGTACCGATTGACGTAAGAACTTTGTTGGATTACCTATACAGAGAGTTAATCTCAGACTCATTTGTGTGAACAAAATCATTGGCAATTATCTGTACTTCTGCTGAAGTCACTCTTAATCAGTTGTGCATTGACGTTCAATTACGGATGTTAATCGTGATTTATGATTTGGCACAGAATCCGCCAAGGTTGAATAGCTTGCCATTTGTTCGGTAACTGATCGTGCATAACAGACGTAAGGATGGAGCAATTAAACATCCATGCTTTACACTCGATTCTGCTTCCAAATTGAACCGTGACGGAAAACCTACGTCATATTTCGGTTTTTATGCCGTTGTGCAGAAGCCGTGTAATTGTAGTCAATGAAACGAGTGGGTGAATTAAAGGGATCACGTCTGAGTTGCCCGCAGACAATCGTGTCTTTAACGTAATGTTCGGTACAGTCCACCGTTACGCACGTGTTGTGTTACGATGGACATTTGGCTTACCAGCAGAGTAGCCGTCGCCTTCTCTCCAATTTCACGTGCAATGTTTGGGGTCGACTAGAGATTTGCCTGAGACACGACGCAACAGGATCGAAATTCTTATGAACTCCATTGTCTTTTTACCTACCTACCTACCTACTTACCTACCTACCTACCTACCTACTTACCTACCTACCTACCTACCTACTTACCTACATGTTTGTCTGTCTGCCTATCTATCTATCTATCTATCTATCTATCTATCTATCTATCTATCTATCTATCTATCTGTCTGTCTATATATCGATGCACACACAGAATGAGAAAGAAAGACAGAGAAAGAGAGAGTGTATGAATGTGTGCGTATGTGTGTGTGCGTGCGTGTATGACACTGTGTGTGTGTGTATGTATGTGTGTGTGTGTATGTGTGTGTGTGTGTGTGTGTGTGTGTGTGTGTGATGTGTTTGTAAAAATGAGAGAATTAATGACTCGTCTATAAGAAAACAGTAAAAAAATTGAAAAACAAAAATACAAAACAAAAAGAAAGTAACCGAACAATCAGAGAAAAAACAGAATATCTCTCTCTCTCTCTCTCTCTCTCTCTCTCACACACACCACACACACACACACACATACACGCACACGCACACACACACACACATGCAGAAATTACTGTTTAAATTTTAATATGTGGCAATAGTGAAATAAATAAATCTCTTTAGAAAACTCTTAGTGGAATATTTCACTTTTCCATTCCGGATCATTATTTGGGAAAAATTTTCCATAAACCTGTACATTGTATCGATGTTTTTATTGCATTATTATTGTCATTATTTATTATTTATTTATTTATTTATTTTTGTTTTGTCGTTTTGGACGTCATAGGAAAGCGTTAAAGAAGTTAAGCAGTCATTGCCGAGCTTGCGAATGATCATAAAATTGTCATTTAAACGCGAAAACTATCGACTTCCTGTCATCCTCGCCGGTGACAGACGAGCTTGCAAGTGTTTTTATTTTGAACCGGGAGGGGGTCGAGATTGGGGATAGAGATAGGGAGATAGA
>NC_142932.1:35974724-36009724 GCF_046866305.1 Octopus bimaculoides
CCTTTCTCTCACGAGCATCAGATCTTGGGTTCAATTTCCAGACGAAGCGGTGCTCTGTTCTTGAGCAAAACATTTCATTTCGCGTTGCTCCAGCCCACTCAACGGTAAATGGTAAATGGGTCACTCTATGACTGTATGGCCTTCCGGTCAGGGTGGGATGTAGGTTTGCTCGCCTAGCCAGCGGGGTGGCATTATTCAAGAGCTAAAACAATGCGAAGTGCACTGTGACCGGCGATGTATAACAACATTCGATTATCTGGTCGATACCGTGATACACCGTGATAAAGTGATATTGCAATATAAAATGATCAAACAAAATTGAATAACAAAAGTCAAATTAATTACGACTAAAGGTAACAATTAAAACAATTTTTTTTAATTGGTACGTTGTGATATTAATTGCTTTGGCCTGTTTAATTGTGTGTGTCCATGACGGTCACAGGATTTCACACAGAAATACATCGGTAAATTTGAGGTCGTCAACACTTCTCTTTAACAGTTCCAGATCGATGACTGAAAGTAAGATATGTCTAGGAAATGATTGCTTGTGGACCAACGCGTGATTAGTGATCAGGGTGTAGACCTCATGATCACTGGGTGGTGCATTGTGGTTTTGCGACGGACTGGTTTCTTGGTCCGGGGATGTGTTGTGATCTCTGTCATTTATGCGCCATGGAAACAGGGTAACCAGTGTTATGAGTCGGAAAATTCAACTAGGTAATCTTTTGTTCTTTTGTTACCTATTTGTTTCAAAGGCAGGGAGATGGCAGAATCGTTAGCTCGCCGGACAAAATACTTTTGGTATTTCGCCCGTCGCTATGATCTGAGTTCAAATTCTGCCGAGGTCCACTTTGCCGTTCATCCTTTCAGGGTCGATAAATTAAGTACCAGTTGCGTACTGGGAATCGATGTAATCGACTGGCCCTCTCCCTCAAAATTTCAGTCCTTGGGCCTTTAGTAGAAAGGATTATTTTTTTCAGTCTTAGTCTGTGGCCATACTGGGGCACCACCTTCGAGAACGTTAGTAGAATGCATCGAATCCAGTACAATTTTGAAAGCCTGGTACTTATTCTATTAAATCGTTTTGTCGAACCGCTACGTTACGGGATGTAAAGCGACGGTGGGGACAGACAGAGACGCAAATACACACACACAAACACAGACGCAAATACACACACACAAACACAAACGCAAATACACACACACACACACACACACACACATACACGCACAAACTCGCAATTATATACGATGGGATTCTTTCAGTTTCCGTCTTCCAAATCCTCTCACTAGCCTTTGGTCGGCTCAGGGCTCTAATTGGAGACATATAACGAATGAACCACGCGGAACCCGGAACCATGTGGATGGGAATCAAATTTCTTACCACACAGCCATGACAGTAATGTCTAGGAGCTGATGATGATGATGATGATGATGACGTTGATGATAATGATGATGACGTTGATGATGATGATGATGATGAGATGATGATTATGATGATGATGATGATGATGATGATGATGATGATGATGATGATGATGATGTTCTCGGACAAATTCTTCATCTTTAGTTGTTTAAAGATGCTTAACGAAACACCCATTTTTCTAAAGGTGAATTATTAAAACCCAAAAGAATTCCTCTCAACACATAGCTATGATGCTTCCCCACTATTTCTGCTCATGATCAGAGATGCACATATCGTCATCTACCAAGGGACATGCTCAGCTGGTGAAGGTCAAACAACTGACAAACAAATCTGTGGTTATTACTATTATTATTATTAGTAGTAGTAGTAGTAGTATTGAGTTAGAGAGCAGTGCATGCCATCAAAGTGACGCTGGAGTAAAACATACGAAGCCCAGTATACCCATCATGACTACCCATCTGATAAGGGTACACCAGGCACATGCATCACAACCATACGCGCACAATATGGTGATCTCATATCATGATAAACAGCGCACGACCTTGCAGGTGGGTCCCAGTCAGAATTTTCTTCAGATCGAATAGCCCATCCCGCTGAAAAGGTCCCTGAATAAGGTTTGTTTAAGGATGTTGAGCATGACACCCATGTTTCCAAAGGTGAATTATTCAAACCCCAAAGAATTTCTCTCAACACATGGCTATGATGCTCCCCTACTACTCCTGCTTGTGATCAGAGATGCACATATCGTCAGCCACTAAGGGGCATGCTCAACTGGTTAAAGCCAAACAACCGACAAGCAAATCTATGCTTATTATTATTATTATTATTATTATTATTATTATTATTGTTCAGTAGTCTTATTTTTATAACGTGCTTTCACTTCACTACCGAGCGCAGCTCTGTGCGCCTTAGGTATGTGCTGTGGTTTGCTTGTGGTGCTCTTATGTTTACTGTATTGAAAGTGTTTTGCGTAGAATGTGTGCAGTACCCAGTAGTGTAATTTTCTGTATGTTATATATATTTGTAAGTCCTGGTGTTTTTGTTATGTATTTGTCTGAATATTTTTTTATTATACCTAAGGCACCTACTATGATAGGAATTGTTTCTGTTTTTAGATTCCACATTCGAGTTATCTCTATTTCCAGGTCTTTGTATTTTGAAAGTTTTTCCATTTCTTTTAGAGAAACGTTGTCATCTGCTGGTATTGATACATCAATTAGAAAGCATTTTTTTCTTCATGATCTTTGACAACTATATCTGGTCTATTTTCCTTAATTTCTCTATCTGTGTGTATTGGAATATCCCAGAGTATGGTTGCTTTCTCGTTTTCTGTGACCTTTTCTGGCGTGTGTTTATACCATCTTTTTTCTGTTGTTATTCTATAGTGTTGGCATAGCTTCCAGTGTATATAGGTCCCAGCTCTGTCGTGTCTGTGAATATATTCCTTCTTAGCCAGGACTGGGCAGCCAGAGATAATATGATTTATTGTTTCTTGTCCATCTCCACATATTCTACAGTTACTTGTTATATTTCTTTTCATTATGTGTTTTTGGTAATTTCTGGTGGGGAGGCTTTGGTCTTGTGCAGCAATTAAAAATCCTTCAGTCTCTGCTTTGAGTCCTGAGCTTCTCAGCCATTGGTGGGATTTTTCTCTGTGTATTTCTTTCGCATTTAGTTTAGCCCAGTATTTACCATGTAGGGGCTTTTGCTGCCATCGTTTTATCATGGTTCGTTGCTGTTCTAGTTTTAGTTTGGATTTCATTTGTTTTATAGCTTCTTCTTCTTCTTCTTCTTCTTCTTCTTCTTCTTCTTCTTCTTCTTCTTCTTCTTCTTCTTCTTCTTCTTCTTCTTCTTCTTCTTCTTCTTCTTCTTCTTCTTCTTCTTCTTCTTCTTCTTCTTCTTCGTATTTGTTAGGTAGATTGATTTCTTGTTTGTATTTGTCAACTTCCTTAAATACTGAAAACAGCTTTTTGTTTTGCTCC
Organism: Octopus bimaculoides; assembly: GCF_046866305.1. NCBI lineage: Eukaryota > Metazoa > Mollusca > Cephalopoda > Octopoda > Octopodidae > Octopus > Octopus bimaculoides. The sequence continues at coordinate 35,978,133 of NC_142932.1, forward strand.
TGTTTTGTGGCTATTTGTATTAGTTTCCCTTGCTTTTGGAGTAGGTATTTTTGCAGTCCTATGGTGGTTATTTTATAATAGTTTTCTAGCTGTATAAGACCCCTGCCACCTTCTGTGGGTTGTATATATAGCCTTTCTATGTCAGATTTTGGGTGGTGCATCCTATATCCTGTCATTATTTTTCTTGTTTTCCTGTCTATTATACATAGTTCGTTTAGTGTCCAGTTAAGGATGTTGTAGCTGTAGCTTATAACTGGGACAGCTAAAGTGTTGATACCTATTATCTTGTTATTATTATTATTATTATTATTATTATTATTATTATTATTATTATTATTATTATTATTATTATTATTATTATTATTATTATTATTATCTAAATATTCTAAAGAAGGCTTCTATGCAATGCTATGAAACCAAAATATGGTGATGCCGATAGATAAAGACAAATACTAAATCACTTTATATAGGTTGTTTAACGCATCAATTATATTTCGCGAAAATTTCATTTTATCAAATACAGGATGCCAAAAAAGAAAAAAAGAAAGAAAGAAAGAAAATACAATTATCGGTAACATCTTAGATATTTTGTCTAATATCTCACCTGCGTTGCTAAAAGGTTTTCTTAAAAGTTATTTATTGACTGAAACATTGCAATGCCTCAAGTAAGTTATAGTACTCTATTATTATTATTATTATTATTATTATTATTATTATTATTATTATTATTATTATTATAAGGCAGCGAGCTGGCAGAATCGTTAGCAGGCCGGGCGAAATACTTAGCGGTATTTCGTCTATCTTTACGTTCTGAGTTAAAATTTCACCGAGGTCGACTTTGCCTTTCATCCTTTCGGGGTTGATAAATTAAGTACCAGTTGATCACTGGGGTCGAACTTGCTGTCTTTGTGCCTAAAGTTGAGGGCATTGTGAATATTATTGTTATATAGCAGAAAAACTGTTTGAAGGATCATGGTTTAGCGATTAGAGAGTTCGGATCGTGGTCATAAGGACATGCTTACAGTACCTTGACCAGGTGTGTCTCTCAGCAAAATACTTCATACCAATACGCATCGGAAATGAACAACACATTATTACTGGTACATTCCCCCCTCTTTCTTGCCGTCACATCGGCAAATGCGCGCGGCTTAGTGGTTAGCCCATACGGCTCACGATCGCAAAATCGTGAGTTCGATTGCTTGTAGTGCGTTGTGTCCTTGAGAAAGACAATTTATTTCCTGGTGATCTAGTGCGCTCGGCTGATAAAAACGAGTTGTACCTGTGTGTCAAACGGTTAAGCCTTGTCACATTCTGTGTCATGCTCGACCTCACAGAGAACTTGGTTAAGGGCTTGTATATTCGTGGAGTGCTTGGCCACTTACACGTGTATTTCACGCACAGGCTGTCCCGTTGATCGGATCAGCTGGAACAGTTATCTTCATAATTGACAGAGTGGTAGCTGTCACATCCTGGATACTCCACGGGGGTCAAGGTCGAGGAAGGCAAGCCAGTGCTTTTATGACACTTGCGATTAAACAGGTTCCAAAAACAGTTAAGGAAAATATGGTACAGATTAGCAAACCATACACGCTCGCGAGTGACGGCTAACCGTACAAGTTTCCTACGCTGTCTCGTTAATTTAATGTAAGTATGGAGATCACAGCATGTCTTTTAACTTCATTATAATTCAGGAACAATGTGTTGTCGTGTGAGCTAATCAGAGAATTCTTTATTATGTTTATACCAATATAACCATAAATTGTAATTCATGTCACCACAGCGGTAAGATTTTGCTTGGATTTAAACGGTGGAAAAAGAATAAAGAAAATAACCAGATGCTTCTCTTTCTGAATACACTCATAAAATACAGTAATTTATTCATGCATATATTAATATATTAATAAATAAGCAGGAACGTGGCAGTAACTTCACTGTTATATTCTATCGCCAAATTTAAAAGAGCAGAATTTATGTTCAGAAAATAAAACGTTTCTTTAGTTTGGCAATTTTTTTTTATTGCTTCAAACATCGATTTAACCCTCGATGGCTCTTACCATTTACATATAAATAGGCATTTTCCTTTTTGTAGTTAATTTTACATGTTAGCATGTAATGCAAATTCCTGGTGGTGGTGATGGTGGTGGTGGTAGTAGTGGTTGTAGTAATCGATGCTGTGCCCATTGCTGCTTTAGCTTTAAGTCAATTCAGATCTAACAGACGTATCATAAAACTATTCCACCCGTGACCGTCATTTTTAACTTTCTTCCTTTTTCCCCTTTATCCTTTACTTGTTTTCGACATTGCACAGTGGCCATGCTGGAGTATCGCCTTGAAGGATTTATCCGAATCAAAAGACCCCGAAGCTTTAATTTTATTTTGAGCCGGGTACTTGTTCAGTTGGAGACTTTTGACGAATCGCTAAGTTACGGGGACATAAGCAAGATATCAGCTGTCAAGCCGTGGGGGCCAAACACACACACACACACACACACACACACACACACACACACACCACAGAGGGTGCTGGACAGTTGCTGGCTTTAAGGGTAGGGCGAAAGACCTGCCTGGAGGCTCAACCTTCTGAGTTCTTTTACGGGCCTCTGAAAAACTGCAGCAACAATTTTCGTGTTTGAATCTGAGAAGGGCGCGTGTTGAATAAAATCATAATTAACTGATCCTCCTGTATTTTATTTTGCCCAAAGCCAGGAAACCTTTAAGAACCCCATCGTGTGTATATATATATATATATATATATATATATATATATATATATATTAATATACATATTCACAAACATATGTATGTATGTACATATGTATGCATGTTTATACATGTATATATACGAATATGCATACTTGCCTCTCTTGCGCAGACACCTTTCACTCACAGACACGTACAAAACACACACACACACACACACACACACACACACACACACACACACACACACACACACACACACACACACACACACAATTACAGAAACACATACAGCTCAAATATACCCGACATATTCATTGTAGAGACACAGTTCAAAATAGTAGCAACAACAAAAACAAAAACACTACCACCACCAACAACAACAATAACAACAACAACAGCGGCACTAAAGCTAATATTCAGACACACTTCCTGGAGAATTATAATAAGAATGGTACAATAACCAGAAAGTTAGTTCCATTCAATTGTTCATAAAGAATTGTTATAACAACATAAAGATGATTCTCTCCAAGAAGCAGACTTCGCCAATTTTTCGTTTTATACCAGCAGCTATAAGCTATTCCATTCCATTTCATAAAGTGTAGAAATTTTAAGCGGTTTTAGTATACATTTGTTGGTTTATTTTATTTGTATTTATTTTTATTTCTTTAACTTTTGAAATATAAATGTGATTCTATTTATAAAGACATTATTAAATGCATTATTAAATTCCAGAAAATAATAATAACAATCTCACTATACGTTTGTATATATATGTATGTGTATATATATATATATATATATATATATATATATATATATATATATATATATATATATATATATATACGTACATAAATACACACACACACATATATATATATATACATGCATATATGTATATATGTGTATGTGTCTATATATATGTAGATGGGTAGAGGTATGGCATATGTTCATATGTGTGTGTGTCTGTATGTCTGTGTGTGTGCCGGTGTTTCTATATATGTATACATATCCATACTTGCATGTTTTGTATTTGTATTGTGTAAGTACATGTATGTATATGTATATATGTACACATGTACCTATGTATATGTATATGTTTGTATGCATGTATGTATCTCTCTCTCTCTATATATATGTATACATATAAGTCTATGTACATATATGTATATATATATGTATATATATGTGTGTATGTATATATATGTGTGTATGTATATATATGTAATATGAAAATATATATATATACGCATATATACCTAGTTATACATTCCCATAGAAATATACATGCATGCACATATATGTCATACACGTATATATGTACATATATGTGTACTCATATATATATATGTGTATGTGTGTGTGAAAGTATGTGTCTGTGAGTGTGTGTGAGCGTGTATGTGCGTACGTGCGTATGTGTGTGTGTGTGTGTGGTGTGTGTGTGTGGTGTGTGTGTGTGCGTGCAGGTATGTGTACGTACATTGAAGAGCGGACGTATAAAAATAAAAAAAAGAAAACTCAACGCAAAAGTTGAAAAATAAATTTTAAACATTAAAACAAAATAAGAATATAAATGATGAAAATACTAACACCATCACCAATAACACGAGCAACAACAAGAACAATATCGACGACAACAACAAAAAAATTAACAACAAAAATAACAACGATGAATATTGAAAATTTAGAGCGAAACTAAAAATAAAGCGAGTAAACGTCTTAAAACAGTAAAAATAGAAAAGAAATGAAGAGAAAAAAAAAGAAAGCAAAAAAGAAAAGTGAAATTGCCGTCAATAAATGTGAATAAGTGATGTTGTGTTTGCTTTCTCCCAATCAATAGGAGAGAGAGAGTGAGAGAGAGAGAGAGAGAAAAGAAAGATGGAGACTAAGAGAGGGTGGATGAGAGAAAGAGAGAGCGAGTAAGATGCTTCAGGCAGTTTCTAGCAACCAACATCTTCGTTGTAGATAAAGGTATTCATGGATTTTCATAATTACAAAATTTCATTTTCGTTATAGATTCTTTTTGTTTTCCTTTTCATTATTCTTCTTCTTCTTCTTCTTCTTCTTCTTCTTCTTCTTCTTCTTCTTCTTCTTCTTCTTCTTCTTCTTCTTCTTCTTCTTCTTCTTCTTCTTAATATCATTATTATTATTATTATTATTATTATTATTATTATTGTTATTATTATTATTATTATTATTATTATGTGCATTTACGTACAGGCAAAAGCACACACACAGACACAGGCACACACACACACACACACACACACAGACACACACACACAAACATACACACACACACACACGCACACACACACACACACACAAAAACGTACACACATGCACGCACACGCATCTATGCGTTCACGCAGACAGAGGCACTTATGTTTACAGACGAATATATATCTGTACAAACAGCTACATATGTAGTCGTAGTACCTACATACATATATACATATACACATATGTATGTATATATGTATATATATATATATATATATATATATATATATATATATATATATATATATATATATATATATATATATATATATATACATGTCTGTGTGCATATATATGTATATATGTTTATATATATATGTGCCTATGTAAGTATGTGTGTATATGTGTGTGTATATATATATATATATATGTATATATACACATACATACATGCACACACACGCATATATCTAAATATATATATATACATATGTATATATATATATATATATATATATATATATATATATATATATATATATATATATATATATATATATATATATATATATATAAATGTATATATATATATGCACACACACACACACATATATATATATATATATATGTGTGTGTGTATGTATATATACACGTGGTGATAAGCAATACTTAGAGGGCTAATATTGCTGCCTTGCTGACGAATTCACCTGGAATGCAGCATAACTAGTCCTGAAAGAGTCACTTATTTTCATTAAATAGATTAATATTCCATCTACTTAATGTATTGAGTACTTCACTTTACATGTGCTTCCTACCGTTTTTAAAAGAACCTCTAAATACATAAAGCATAATATTAATATACAATTATCTTCCATACCATCTCTCACCCCTCCCTTCACCTTCTATCTATCTATCTACCTATCTATCTATCTATCTATCTATCTATCTCTTCTCACGGACGTGCTGTCACATCGGCTGCGAAGGTAAACGTTTATTTGACCTTTTACTGTCCACATTTTGTTGGAATTTTTAAATAATTTTGTTGCGAAGCACCTAGGCTTCATTTGTGTGTATTTTCAAGGGCAGGAATTGACCCCCAGGGGCAGTTTCGGCCCTAGCAAAATACAAAAATTTCCTTCTTGACATTTGAAAAATGTCGAGAAACATAATTTTGGAACGCTTGTCTTGTTCTTTTGACAAGCATTTCCCGAGGCTTCAGATGCCAGAAGAGAAAAAAGAACAGAATAGCGCGTGCTCATGCAGTGACACGAACGCAGTTGCTATAAACGTCACAAAGACTGTGAGTACAGCTACTAACAGCCCTCTCACCACCACCACCACCACCACCACCACCAACACCAACAACAAAAACAAAACTGTAACCAAGGTTACAAAACCATGCGTGAAAACCGTCACAAATGTCTCTGACGTAAGCACCACTGCTGCTGACGCCATCATCACCACCACCAACGACAACAACAACAACAACAACAACAACAGCAACAACGACAACAACAACAACAACAGCAACAACAAGGAAGTAAAGTTATCGGCCGTCAGCAATGACACCATCACCTGTTCAACAAACTCTGCTGCCACTACCACCACCTTTGAACCAGGCAGTACATACACCAACATAAACAAAAATATCCAGAAGAACATGTCCGCCAGCACAACAAAAACAAATTTCGCAAATGCTTTAAAGGAAAAAAGAACAACAGTGACATTCACACAAAAACAAATAAAAGACACAAAATCCCTTCTTACGAAAGAAGGAGATGATGTCAGAATTAACATCCCAAAAGATATTATAGAAATGAAAAACAAAAAGTGCATCATTTATAAACTGGTAAACACAAAAACCAGACGTGTAGAAAATGTTAGCACAGATAAAATTGAAGTTTGTCTTAGAAAAATTTGGCCTTATCAGAATCATGTCACCTGGGGAAGGAAATTCGGAACGGTGCAAGTAAGGTTTCTGGATGAAAATTTAGCTAAACAATTTTCGACACTCTCTCTCCGCACAGATGACTTGGTAATGATACCGAGTTATCTAGGACAGAGAGTGACCAAAGTTATGATAAAAAATGTGCCATCGGAGGTGGACACCCAATGGCTGATATCGGCCGTGTGCCTGGAAATGGAGGAGGCAAATATTTTGGAGATTACGGTCGGAGAGGAAAAGAACTGGGGAGGGAAAAATCTGGAAATCCTTCTCCACATCACGGAGGAGGCTTCACAGAAAATTCCTCCAAACATTAGATTGGCAGAGGACCACAAGCTGTATGTGGTGGTAGAGGGCAGGCGACCTCGCTGTTACCTATGCAACAGCGAAGCACATCTGAAAAAGGACTGCCCTCTGGCCGCTAAACAAAAACAACAACAACAACAACAACAACAACAGAAGCAACTACCAAATACCCCCAACAGAAAAACCTTACTACCAACACCACCAGCAACGCAAAAAACAACAACAGAAATATCAGCAATAACCACAACAGAAAAGACAACAGAAACTGCAAAAACAGAAGAAAAAAAAGAAAATTCCAAGACTGCCTCTCCCTCCCCCATATCACATACACCACACATAAATAACAAGGAGCCAACATCAATAAAAACAGCAACACAAACATTCACAGAAACACACACAGACGCACAAAATTTGCCGTTACCTCTTTCTGACTCCTCAGATCTCCCATCATCCGATGAAGAGAGTGGGGAGGAGTGGAAAATAGCTACGAAAGGAAAGAGGAAGCGCAGTAAGAAGAAAACAAAACAAAATGCAAACACAAACAAAGCAGGGAGATTCACATCTCCCGAAAATACTACTAACACCAATAGTAATATAAAAAAAACAATGCTAACAGCAATAGACAGTACAAACACAGAGTTGATGAATTACATCAACTCTAAAACAAACATCACAAATAACTATATCAAAACCAACAACCACCCACGTACAACACCGCCAAAACACATTAAAATTATTCATGTAACACCAGCATTACACAACACAATAAAATCCCTCTACCCCAACTCGGTAGGGGGATTCCAGAAATATTTGTGCAAGAAATTGTACAATAGCCTCCTTGGTGAAAAATCCAAGGAGGAAACAAAACTTTCTAACGGCAAGTAACACTCTGTTCTTTTGTTTTGTGCTTTAAAGCACACGTATAAATAGAATCATGGTGAAGATTGGTTGTGTGAATGTGCGTGGCTTAGGGTCCCCTTGGAAACAAGGGTACCTCTTAAATGACATCAAGTCACACAATTTGGATATCATAGCCATTAGTGAGACCAGACTCCATGAACCGCGGGCCCTAAAGTCCATGTTTGGCGGACAGTTTAACATTTATTTTTCTCCCTGTCTGACGAGGATGGGCGGTAGTGGCACGGCGGTTCTTTTTCGCAAGAGTCTGGATCTCCAAGTAAAGACGATATTTACGGACCCGGAGGGTAGACTGGTTGTCCTAGATGTGGACGGCAGCGATGGAGGCGCTTTTCGGTTGCTGGCAGTTTATGTGCCTCCTTTAACAGGTCGGTCAGACTTCTTTCGACGTCTAGAAGTATTCCTGGGAACGTCTCGTCCCTTACTTTTAGTGGGGGATTGGAATGCTACCTTGGACACGCATCTAGACTACGTGGGGAGTGACAAAAGTAGAAGGGGATGCAAAGGCCTCATAGACCTGCTCAAACGCTTCCAGTTGTCTGACAGGTACCGACTCGACCACCCAAATGTGCCAACGTGGACTTGGAGCAACCGCATTGGGTCGTCGAGATCGTATCTAGATAGGATAGTGTGTAGGACAAGAGATAGAGATAGTTTAGGATGTCCACAGTTCCACATAGTCAGCTACACGGATCACAAACTTGTGACGTGTACGCTAGACTTAGATAAGGCACATAGGCAGGGTCCCGGTTACTGGAAACTAAACGCGTCTTTCCCGTCGAGACAGGTTTTCAGAGACCGGATTAGCACGTTAGTAAAGAGGGCTTTGACGGGAGCCATCGTCAACAACAAATGGTGGTTTGCCCTCAAGAGAGCAGTGAGGGCGGAAGCAATAAGGTATAGCAGGGCACTAGCTGTAGAGAGGAACAGAGAAGAGGGGGAGCTAGTGATAAAGTTAGAAGAGGCATTGCGAAGTGGCATCGCATCCGACGTTTTAGCGGCGAGGTTGGCCCTCGACCAACACTTCAATGCTAAACACGAAGGGTGTGCTGTCAGGGCAAGGATGCGTGCTCTGAGGAATGAAGGTGTTGGAGCCGCACGAGAGGCCCGGGTGGCGGAGGCGCAGCGGGGTAACAGAGCCACCATCCGGTCTCTGGTAGACGAACAGGGGCGCGAATTGCTCGAGCCGAGCAAGATGTGCGAGGCGTTTCAGCGGCATTTTGCCCGACTGTTCGGGAGGAGTGGCGAGCGAGAAGGCAGGGTGGACTTTAGTGCCTACCTGCACAGCTTGCCACGACTCTCGGCAAGAGAGGCGGAGTGCTGCGAAGGGGTCATCACGGCGGAGGAGGTGAGGGACGCGATGGCGGGTTGCTCGACGGACAAATCTCCGGGTTTGGATGGTCTGCCCTACGAGCTTTACAACTGTATGCCAGACTTGTTTGGAGAAGTCTTGGCGGTCGTGTACTGCAACTGGCAGCAGAACGGGAGCATTCCCGGTTTTGTGAGCCGAGGAGCGGTAACGCTGCTGAAGAAAGATCCAAACAAGGGGGACGCCATAGATAACTTTAGGCCCATCACTCTGCTCAATGCAGACATGAAAATTTTGGCCAAGGTGTTAGCCAAGCGGTTGGCGTTTGTCATCGAGAAACTGGTCGGCACGGAGCAGACGTGCGCCGTGCCGGGCCGGAGCATCCATGACAACCTCCATCTGATGCGCTACATCATAGAGAGGGTAGTTAAGGAACCTGGCATGGGTGGGGCCCTGATCAATTTGGATCAATCCAAAGCTTTCGATAGGGTAGACCATCGATACTTGGAGGCCGTCCTCGAAGCGGCCGGCTTCGGTCCCGTTTTCCGCGGCTGGATGGCTGCCTTGTACACAGGCATCCGTTCGGTTGTTCGCGTCAATGGACGTCTATCGGGACCCTTCGACATTGCACGTTCGGTTCGTCAGGGATGCCCCCTGTCGCCGCTCCTGTACGTATTGACTCTCGAGCCACTACTGCGGAAGCTGGCGACGCTGAGGGGCATCCCGCGAGAACTGGGGTGCGGGACGAGCGTGTCGGCATACGCGGACGACGTCACCGTCATAGCGTCTAGCCACGAGCACATCGAGCTTGTCGGCGAGACGCTGAAAGACTACGAAGCGGTGACGGGAGCGAAAATCAACCGGGATAAGTCGGTGGGTTTGCTGCTCGGCACCTGGAGAAGCAAGCCCATACCGTCCGGCAGCGCCTCAGTAGTGGGACGCTGGACGGACGGTCCGGTCAAGTTGCTCGGAGTCTGGTTCGGTCCGGACCTGCAAACGGAGAAGAACTGGGACGAGATAACGAGTAGGGTGGCCACTCTCTGCCGGCAATGGTCCGAGAGGAAGCTGTCCCTAAAAGGTCGGGCGGAGGTGGCGAACGCGTACATCGCGTCCGTCATCGAATACCGCCTGACCGTCGTGCCTTGTCCCGATCGCGCCATCACCGAAATGGAGCGCATCCTCTTCCGCTTTTTGTGGAAAGGAAGCGTTCCGATGGTGAGGCGATCCGTTTGTTGCCAACACCCGCTGAAAGGAGGGCTGGGCATGCCGTGGTTGATGATGCGCAGACATGCGTTGAGACTGCGACATCTCCGGCTCTACGTAGACGACGGTGAGCAGGTGTGGTCGCCGTTTGTGCGACGCGCTTTCCCGCAGCTCGTCTCCATGACCGAGCTGCAGTCGTGGATCAAAAAGAGGCCGAGGAATGGCGAATGGCACCGTGAGTGTCGCGTTGCTCTGCAACAACTTTGCCGTCCCGGGTCGACCTTGAGCGGCTGCATCACAACGAAGTCATTCTATAGGGGATTAGTGGAGGGCAGGTACGACGACGATCTCGGGGCGAACCTGGGCGTCGACGAGGAATACCTGACCCGCCTGTTCAGGACGACTTTCGGGCCGGGACCTATGGACAACTTCCAGAGATCCCTGGCCTGGCAGTGTTACCGAGAGGCGCTACCCGTTCGGGATAAGCTCTATAGACACGGCTCGCGAAATGTGGGGCCGACCTGCCCGAGATGCGGTCAGAGCGATGAAACCGTTCTGCACGCACTCGTGCGGTGTCCAACCATTTCGGGGCTGTGGGCTTATGTCGAACGACTGCTGTCGCGTGTGGGACGAGTCGGTTTATCAACCGAGTCTATCGTCAATATCGTCACGCCTCCTTCCTTTAAACGGGAAGGAAGAGCTGTATTTATCGTACTTGTGGCTATGGCCAAAGAATGCATCTGGTGGACGCGTCTGAAAGGATTAGAGACAAATACTTTCCTCTCTGGTCAATCTCTCATCAACTTTTTCAAGTATCACTTGAAAAGGAAGGTGAGAGTAGAGAGGCAAGTGTTGTCTAGCAAATGTTTCGAAAAAAGATGGATACATGTAGCAAGAATGGCACGTATAAATGACGAAGCCACCTTGACCATGATTCTATAAAACGTTTTAAAATTTTGTAAACAGAGAAATTTTATTTAACAAACTGTGACGCTAAAGACCGAGGTTACCGTGGTCTTTTCGTAGGTTTTTCTTTCCACGGATAACCTCCCCATTTATTGGGAATTTTTTGTATTTTTCGTATTTTTTGTAAATACCCCAAACGTTTTGCGATGTTTTTTTTTTTTTTTTTTTTTTTTTCATCGTTGTCCCCACTTTTGTTTTTTTTTCTGCTTTGTTTTCGACCCCCTCGAAAAGAAAAACTCTACATTTGTATTTTGTCCCCTCTGTGTTGAGCCCTGTGTGGCTAATAAAGAAACCTATCTATCTATCTATCTATCTATCTATCTATCTATCTATCTATCTATCTATCTATCTATCTATCTATCTATCTCTATGGACGGACGGTAGACGTGTCGGCTCCGTAAGTTTTGCCTTTTTCATGTTTTAAAAAGTTTGTTTGTAAAGTTTATTTTATATACAAAGTTGTATAACAACTTGTAGACTCTCTGGTGCAAGTTTTTTGCGACGGAAATCTGCCCTCTGTGGCACATTTCCAGGATATAAAAATCAATTTCGGCTTTCTAGCCATTTTTTTTTTGAGACGATGGCGTCTTGTAGCCATGAAAATCTTTGTGACACGAACGCTGCATTTTGCAGTGTTTCGTTCGAAAAAGAATTTCCTAGTCTTCCTTCCTCACAGTTAAACGAGAGAATGGAGAAAAAGAAAAAAGAATTTACACACACAAATTCAAGTGTTAACACCGCCACCACCACCACCAACAACAACAAAAACAAAACTGTAACCAAGGTTACAAAACAGAACATAGACAATGCCTCCAAAGAATCTGACGTCAGCACCAATTCTGGTGACGTCACCATTACCACCACCACCAACAACAACGACAACAACAACAACAGCAGCAGCAGCAGCAATAGTTCAACTCAACCTTTGCTCTCTTCACCAGCAGGAAGCGAAAGAGAGGAAGGAAAAAGCCACAACACCACTGACACAAATACCACATCTGGCACCAATACCAGTGCCAGCACCAGCAACAACAATAACAACAATAACAAAAACAAAAACTTTGCTGAAGCTTTGAAGCAAAGTGAAACTGTTGTGTCTTACACAACAAAAGAAATAATAGAAACGAGAAAATTAATCACCAAAGAAAGCGGTGAAGTACACTTAAACATACCACAACACATATTAGAGGAAACAAGTAGAAAAACAATAATATATAAAATAATAAACACTAAAAATAGAAGGCCGGAACAGGCCAGTATAGACAACATTCAAAAATGTTTGCAATCAATATGGGATAAAAAAACATATATTACTTGGTATAGATTTGCACAGGTACAGGTGATTTTTCGAAATGAAGAGTTGGCGAAGACGTATTCAACGCTAACTCTTCACACACCTGAAATAACAATGTTACCCAGTTACCTTGGCCAAAAGGTAACAAAGGTAACAATAAAGCACGCACCTCCAACAATCGACACACTATGGTTGATATCGGCCATATGTGTTGATATGGACAACATCAACATACTAAAAATAAACGTTGGAGAGAGCAATTGGACCGGAAAAAGCATACAAATCTTGTTCCACACAAACGAACAAGAAATCAAAAAAATCCCACCATACATCCGTTTGGCAACAAACCAAAAGTTGCATATAGTAGTAGAGGGCAGGCGGCCTCGCTGTTACTTATGCGACAGCGAGGCACACCTTAAAAAGGAGTGTCCGACTGCCCGAAAAACACAACAACAACAACAAGAACTAACTAAACACACAAAAAAAGCCTTGCTGCCCACACCGCCATCCACACAAAAAACAATAAAAGCAACATCAACAACATCAACGAAAGAAAATACAACAAAAACTACAAAATTAACAAACAAAGAAGACGAAAAAAGAAAAGACAATACAAAAACTGATACCCCTTCCCCCACATCACTTACACCACAACCAAAAATTCAACAACCAACAACAACAAAAACAACAATACAACCACTTACACAAGCAAACACAGAAGCATACAACATGCCTCTACCTCCTTCCGATTCCTCAGAGTTTTCATCTGAAGACGAGTCAAGTACTGAGGAATGGAAAATTGCCCAAAAAGGAAGGAGGAAGAGGAGCAAAAAAAGAAAAACGAACAACAACAAAGCAGGGAGATTCACATCTCCCGAAAACACTCCCAACGCCTACACGATAAACACCAATGATAACACACCAAAAACAATGCTAACAGCAATAGACACTACAAACACAGAGTTGATGAATTACATCAACTCTAAAACAAACATCACAAATAACGACATCAAAACAAACAACCACCCACGCACAACACCGCCAAAACATATTAAAATTTATCATGTAACACCAGCATTACACAACACAATAAAATCCCTCTACCCCAACTCGGTAGGGGGATTCCAGAAATATTTGTGCAAGAAATTGTACAATAGCCTCCTTGGTGAAAAATCCAAGGAGGAAACAAAACTTTCGAACGGTAAGTAACTTTCCGTTCTTTTGCTTTGTGCTTTAAAGCACACGTATAAATAGAATCATGGTGAAGATTGGTTGTGTGAATGTGCGTGGCTTAGGGTCCCCTTGGAAACAAGGGTACCTCTTAAATGACATCAAGTCACACAATTTGGATATCATAGCCATTAGTGAGACCAGACTCCATGAACCGCGGGCCCTAAAGTCCATGTTTGGCGGACAGTTTAACATTTATTTTTCTCCCTGTCTGCCGAGGATGGGCGGTAGTGGCACGGCGGTTCTTTTTCGCAAGAGTCTGGATCTCCAAGTAAAGACGATATTTACGGACCCGGAGGGTAGACTGGTTGTCCTAGATGTGGACGACAGCGATGGAGGCGCTTTTCGGTTGCTGGCAGTTTATGTGCCTCCTTTAACAGGTCGGTCAGACTTCTTTCGACGTCTAGAAGTATTCCTGGGAACGTCTCGTCCCTTACTTTTAGTGGGGGATTGGAATGCTACCTTGGACACGCATCTAGACTACGTGGGGAGTGACAAAACTAGAAGGGGATGCAAAGGCCTCATAGACCTGCTCAGACGCTTCCAGTTGTCTGACAGGTACCGACTCGACCACCCAAATGTGCCAACGTGGACTTGGAGCAACCGCATTGGGTCGTCAAGATCGTATCTAGATAGGATAGTGTGTAGGACAAGAGATAGAGATAGTTTAGGATGTCCACAGTTCCACATAGTCAGCTACACGGATCACAAACTTGTGACGTGTACGCTAGACTTAGATAAGACACATAGGCAGGGTCCCAGTTACTGGAAACTAAACGCGCCTTTCCCGTCGAGACAGGTTTTCAGAGACCGGATTAGCACGTTAGTAAAGAGGGCTTTGACGGGAGCCATCGTCAACAACAAATGGTGGTTTGCCCTCAAGAGAGCAGTAAGGGCGGAAGCAATAAGGTATAGCAGGGCACTAGCTGTAGAGAGGAACAGAGTAGAGGGGGAGCTAGTGATAAAGTTAGAAGAGGCATTGCGAAGTGGCATCGCATCCGACGTTTTAGCGGCGAGGTTGGCCCTCGACCAACACTTCAATGCTAAACACGAAGGGTGTGCTGTCAGGGCAAGGATGCGTGCTCTGAGGAATGAAGGTGTTGGAGCCGCACGAGAGGCCCGGGTGGCGGAGGCGCAGCGGGGTAACAGAGACACCATCCGGTCTCTGGTAGATGAACAGGGGCGCGAATTGCTCGAGCCGAGCAAGATGTGCGAGGCGTTTCAGCGGCATTTTGCCCGACTGTTCGGGAGGAGTGGCGAGCGAGAAGGCAGGGTGGACTTTAGTGCCTACCTGCACAGCTTGCCACGACTCTCGGCAAGAGAGGCGGAGTGCTGCGAAGGGGTCATCACGGCGGAGGAGGTGAGGGACGCGATGGCGGGTTGCTCGACGGACAAATCTCCGGGTTTGGATGGTCTGCCCTACGAGCTTTACAACTGTATGCCAGACTTGTTTGGAGAAGTCTTGGCGGCCGTGTACTGCAACTGGCAGCAGAACGGGAGCATTCCCGGTTTTGTGTGCCGAGGAGCGGTAACGCTGCTGAAGAAAGATCCAAACAAGGGGGACGCCATAGATAACTTTAGGCCCATCACTCTGCTCAATGCAGACAAGAACATTTTGGCCAAGGTGTTAGCCAAGCGGTTGGCGCTTGTCATCGAGAAACTGGTCGGCACGGAGCAGACATGCGCCGTGCCGGGCCGGAGCATCCATGACAACCGCCATCTGATGCGCTACATCATAGAGAGGGTAGTTAAGGAACCTGGCATGGGTGGGGCCCTGATCAATTTGGATCAATCCAAAGCTTTCGATAGGTTAGACCATCGATACTTGGAGGCGGTCCTCGAAGCGGCCGGCTTCGGTCCCGTTTTCCGCGGCTGGATGGCTGCCTTGTACACAGGCATCCGTTCGGTTGTTCGCGTCAATGGACGTCTATCGGGGCCCTTCGACATTGCACGTTCGGTTCGTCAGGGATGCCCCCTGTCGCCGCTGCTGTACGTATTGACTCTCGAGCCACTACTGCGGAAGCTGGCGACGCTGAGGGGCATCCCGCGAGAACTGGAGTGCGGGACGAGCGTGTCGGCATACGCGGACGACGTCACCGTCATAGCGTCTAGCCACGAGCACATCGAGCTTGTCGGCGAGACGCTGAAAGACTACGAAGCGGTGACGGGAGCGAAAATCAACCGGGATAAGTCGGTGGGTTTGCTGCTCGGCACCTGGAGAAGCAAGCCCATACCGTCCAGCAGCGCCTCAGTAGTGGGACGCTGGACGGACGGTCCGGTCAAGTTGCTCGGAGTCTGGTTCGGTCCGGACCTGCAAACGGAGAAGAACTGGGACGAGATAACGAGTAGGGTGGCCACTCTCTGCCGGCAATGGTCCGAGAGGAAGCTGTCCCTAAAAGGTCGGGCGGAGGTGGCGAACGCGTACATCGCGTCCGTCATCGAATACCGCCTGACCGTCGTGCCTTGTCCCGATCGCGCCATCACCGAAATGGAGCGCATCCTCTTCCGCTTTTTGTGGAAAGGAAGCATTCCGATGGTGAGGCGATCCGTTTGTTGCCAACACCCGCTGAAAGGAGGGCTGGGCATGCCGTGGTTGATGATGCGCAGACATGCGCTGAGACTGCGACATCTCCGGCTCTACGTAGACGACGGTGAACAGGTGTGGTCGCCGTTTGTGCGACGCGCTTTCCCGCAGCTCGTTTCCATGACCGAGCTGCAGTCGTGGATCAAAAAGAGGCCGAGGAATGGCGAATGGCACCGTGAGTGTCGCGTTGCTCTGCAACAACTTTGCCGTCCCGGGTCGACCTTGAGCGGCTGCATCACAACGAAGTCATTCTATAGGGGATTAGTGGAGGGCAGGTACGACGACGATCTCGGGGCGAACCTGGGCGTCGACGAGGAATACCTGACCCGCCTGTTCAGGACGACTTTCGGGCCGGGACCTATGGACAACTTCCAGAGATCCCTGGCCTGGCAGTGTTACCGAGAGGCGCTACCCGTTCGGGATAAGCTCTATAGACACGGCTCGCGAAATGCGGGGCCGACCTGCCCGAGATGCGGTCAGAGCGATGAAACCGTTCTGCACGCACTCGTGCAGTGTCCAACCATTTCGGAGCTGTGGGCTTATATCGAACGACTGCTGTCGCGTGTGGGACGAGTCGGTTTATCAACGGAGTCTATCGTCAATATCGTCACGCCTCCTTCCTTTAAACGGGAAGGAAGAGCTGTATTTATCGTACTTGTGGCTATGACCAAAGAATGCATCTGGTGGACGCGTCTGAAAGGATTAGAGACAAATACTTTCCTCTCTGGTCAATCTCTCATCAACTTTTTCAAGTATCACTTGAAAAGGAAGGTGAGAGTAGAGAGGCAAGTGTTGTCTAGCAAATGTTTCGAAAAAAGATGGATACATGTATAAATGACGAAGCCACCTTGACCATGATTCTATAAAACGTTTTAAAATTTTGTTAACAGAGTTACTTACGTTTCTTGCTTAAATAAAAGAAATTTTATTTAACAAACTGTGACACTAAAGACCGAGGTTACCGTGGTCTTTTCGTAGGTTTTTCTTTCCACGGATAACCTCCCCATTTATTGGGAATTTTTTGTATTATTTCGTATTTTTTGTAAATACCCCAAACGTTTTGCGATGTTTTTTTTCATCATTGTCCCCACTTTTGTTTTTTTTTCTGCTTTGTTTTCGACCCCCTCGAAAAGAAAAACTCTACATTGGTATTTTGTCCACTCTGTGTTGAGCCCTGTGTGGCTAATAAAGAAACCTATCTATCTATCTATCTATCTATCTATCTATCTATCTATCTATCTATCTATCTATCTATCTATCTATCTATATATATATCTACAAGAATATAAAATATACAAGAATGAATCAGTAGTTCTTTGACTGCTATTTCTAAATTTTCAGTATGTTGGAGAAGCAACTCAATTGCTAATCCCTGTATATTTATGATGATATATATATATCTATGTATGTATGTATGTATGTATCTATCTATCTATCTATCTATCTATCTATCTATCTATCTATCTGTCTATCTGTCTGTCTATCTCTCTATCTGTCTATCTATCTATCTATCTATCTATCTATCTATCTATCTATCTGTCTCAATATGTTTCAATCTATCTACATATGTTATTGCGAAACCAATGACCCAATGTAGGACTGAATATTCGTATGTTGCAGAACGAGGTGTTGGCTGAGTACTGAGCAGTAACAAGAAAAAAAAAAGGACAAAGGAATAAATGAACTTATGAACTTCAGTAGCTAACAGATGTTTCTGCAATAGGAAGCCTTCGACGCGCAGTTGAGTTTCATATTGGACGCTCTGATGAAGCTATAAGATGTTATTCAGCCACTGAAGCGTTTCGGCAAAAGGGACCGACAGAATAAGTACTAGATTTACAAAGAATTTACTTGACTAAAGGCGGTGCTCTAGCATGACCGCAGTCAAACGACTGAAACAAGTAACAGAATAAAAGAATTTGTAGTGGCTCTGTGGTAAGAAGCTTGCTTCCCAACCACATTGTTCCGAGTTCCGTCCCAGTGTGTGGCACCTAGGGCAAGTGTCTTCTGCTATAGCCTTGGGCCGACCAAAGCCTTGTGAGTGGATTTGGTAGACGGAAAAGAAGCCCATCGTATATATATATATACATGCACATAAGTATGCTGGTGAAAACAGGAAGAATAGAACTCAAAATACGAGTATATGTAAATATTCATTTATGTTTAGCAGAAGCAACAGAGTGACTCAAGTTCCGAGAGTTTCGCACTCTATTGCTTCTGCCAAATATTAATAAATATATCCCTGGGGGCTCATAATTCTTCATTCCACACTTCTTTGATTGTTATATTTTCGCCTTGTATTTCTATGTTATTTTAGCCTCATGCCTTTGATCATAATGTTTCAAGTGTTATTCGTGCGATTTCTATTTACATATACACCCATATATTTTCAAGTATATCTTCAAGTTCCGGAGGTTTAAATCTATTTAAGACCTATTTTTTTGTGTATATTTCTTTGCTGTCTATATTTCTTTGCTGTGTTGTTATGTGCTGAAACATAACACTAGATATGGCTGTTTTGTAAACCAGTTACAATATTCTAACTCCCAAATACCACATTTCATAAAAAGTTCCTCTCAGCTGGTTTGAACAAGCTTCGAAGAATATCGACCATTGACAACGGTAACTTTGCACTCAATTCCCTGCCTCTTGTAGACAATAGTAGAAGAATTGTAAGTTTTCTCTTCACGCGAAATATTTGAACATGTGACCATACTTAACCAATGAGAAACGACTAAATTCAGAACTGATTTACTGCCTATCAAAGTAATTGAGAATTAATAAAGGTGTTTAATAAAGGAATTATATAGTAAGGATGGTCACATTTCAGTGCAAACGTAAGTGATAAAACGGAGCAGCAGCAGATAGAGGAAGAACACGAACAATAATAATAGAAGCAACAACAATAGCTACAACGGCATAGTCAATAGCAATAAAACAAGAGCAACGATTAGAAAAAAAAAGCAACAACTCTGATGACCACAACATGGAGGAATATACTTGACCAAGATAAAGATGATTATATTTGTTGTTGTTGTTGTTGTTGTAGCTTAGCCCCAGGTCAGTGCAAACGAAGCGGATTTATGATCAAAGAACGTTTCACTAATGACCAACCTAACTTTTTTTTTCAGACACAGTGTCTTTAAGGGACACAACGTATTTAGGGTGTTTGGACGGCGACAACGATGACAGCGGTGGCGGCGACGTCGATGATGAGGTTGATGTCGCTGATGCTGATGATACCAACGGAGACGATGATGATGATGATGATGATGATGACGACGACGACGATGATGATGATGATGATGATGATGATGATGATGATGATGATGATGATGATGATGATGGTGATGATGATGACGATCATGATGACGACGACGACGACGACGAAGACGATGATGATGTTGATGGTGATGCTGGTGCTGATAATAGTGGTGATGGCGATTAAGGATCATTCTTCTTCTTCTTCTTCTTCTTCTTCTTCTTCTTCTTCTTCTTCTTCTTCTTCTTCTTCTTCTTCTTCTTCTTCTTCTTCTTCTTTTTCTTCTCATTATTATTATTATTACTATTATTATTATTATTATTATTATTATTATTATTATTATTATTATTATTATTATTATTACTACTACTACTACTACTACTACTACTACTACTACTACTATTATTATTAATATCATTATTATTATTATTATTATTATTATTATTAAGTGAGAGAGCAGTGGATGCCATCAAAGTGACACTGGGGTAAAATATACGAAACCATCATGACTACCGGTCTGATAAGGGTACACCAGGCACATGCACCACAACCATGTGTGCACGACATGGTGATCTCATATGAAGATAAACAGCGGTGGGGGGGGGGGGGGTCAGTTAGAATCTTCTACAGGTCGAGTAGCCCATCCAGCTCAATAAGGTTTGTTTAAGGATGATGATTAAAACACTCACGTTTCCAGAGGTGAACTATTCAAACCCCAAAGAATTCCTCTCAACACATGGCTACGATGCTCGCCCACTATTTCTGCTTGTGATCAGAGATGCACATATCATCAGCCACCAAGGGACATGCTCAACTGGTTAAGGTCAAATACCTGACAAGCAAATCTGTGGTATTAAGCAGAATATTTGCTGTAGCCCATCTTTTATACCAAGACAAAACATGTATATGATAACACTTCCATTCAGTTAAGATGAGAAGCCATGAGAACCACTATCTGGTACTGCATATGAGCATTTATTATTATTATTATTATTATTATTATTATTATTGTTGTTGTTGTTGTTGTTGTTGTTGTTGTTGTTGTTGTTGTTGTTAATTTAACACCTAGGCCGGTGGTAGTCTCAACTGGAACACTCGTCGTCATTACCGACAGAGTACCCAGGTTCGAAATTTTCCCAAGACACCTGATGAAGGCTGATGGGTATATCAGCCGAAACGTTGTGTTAACAACAAACGAGATGAGGACAAATATCCGTCAAATATAAATAATGTAAATAGTGTATACAATTCCTCATTTCTTAAATATAGAACTGTTTCCTCCACATAGTCACTGAAAATCCAGTCTTTGCATGCATCTAAAATATGCATAACATATGCACTATAAAATGTAGGAGGTTGGCTTGATGGATCCTTAGAACTTTCAGAACGAGAGGATAGGGAACCATGATCGTCCTCTGGAAGACGTATGTCAGCCGCTTCGATTATTACTCTCAACCATGGCTACTACACAGTGTAAAATTAACTGCAGAACTCGAAGTCATTCAGAGTGACATGTTAGCAACTGGGAGAGACTGAAAAAGTCTAGTTTCTACTCCTTAGAACGAAGGAGAGATGTGTAGTGACAAACATCTAGAAAATCCTGGAAGGACTCGTATAAAACTTTGACATTGAAAGTTAAACACATTGCAGAATGGGACACCAAATCCAAAATCGCCATCAATATACGGGGCAGACGCTGCAACAGCTTAGGATTCAAGGCCCCATAATTCTTGAATGTCATTCCAAAAAGCCTTATAGAACAGCATAGTGTGAATACGAGTGGCTTTAAAAACGAAACTGGATCTCCTGCTGTCATGAGCTTCATATGAACCTACCTCGCGGCTGGAAACATATGATGGCGGTACCATCAAACTCTCATTCACCAAATGCCACATATCAGAAGAGGTTTTAAGTAGTGGAGGTGTAGCGAAGCTAACGCCGATGCCCCAGCATGGTCGCAGTTGTCAAACTGAAGCTAGTTAAAAAGTTAAAGAGTTATTTTAGATGTTGATCTTCCAATATTTATCCACATTCCATTGTCTTTTTTTCTCCATCCCTTAGGATGTCCAAAATCACCTTCCTCAACAGGTAATCTTGGTGGTGTTACCTGTTTAATCACCACCAAGAATTGGTAACAGAGTCTATTGCGTTATATACTAACAGTAGCGGTCACAAGCCACCTGCTACGCACAGACACGCTCGTACATTCGCTCGCGCACACACATATACGTAAACTTACATATAAACATATGTTTGTATGTGTATGCACGCGTATGTATATGTATATATTATATATATATATGTATATATGTATATTGTAATGTATATATATATATATATATATATATATATATATATATATATATATACATATATGTTTGTGTGTGTGAGGTTATATATATACATATATATATATAAATATGCATATATATCTATATATATATATACATATATAAATGCGCGTGGGACGCATATATATATATATATATATATATATATATATATATATATATATATATATATATATATGTATGTATGTATGTATGTTTGTATAAATTGCATAGGCACGGTGCAATAAATTGATAAGCGTACGTCACATTCGAGGAAATGAGTAAATGGGACGTTGGTGTATAATTTAAGATTTTAGTTATCAACGCTGAACCGTTGTAAGTCAAAGTCAATTTCAGTCGGATTGGAAATCAGAAAATAAACAAATTTCATTGGATGCTCAACCATCTTTTCTATGCAAAGACACTGAATAAAGAATTGTAATGTAGACCCAAGAACACTCATATTGAGAGGATATAGTCTTTGATTCTCGTGTTATCAATAGTGAAGTTCTTCCGGTAGAATCTTATCTTTGAAAGTAAGAGGGTTATTTTAATTGCGCCTAATTTACGATGTTGGATCATAGATATAGCATGCCCAGCTAACAACAAAGTATGCGATAAGGAAGAGAGAATAGTCAATATATATGACCGGTTAGCTTGGGAGGTTAAAAAGTTGAGGTCGATGAAAATGGTGGTAGTAGAACCAATAATTGTCGGAGCCCTGGTGAACAATGAGTAAAAATCTTGAGTGTAAACATCTTCAGTGTTGTTAAACAAAGAATTGCCATTATAGTTAACGACTGTCAAATTTGGTGCATACGTAAATCCGACATTTCATTCTTAATGAGCTGATATGTATACATATACAGGGAATGGTAAATAAACTGTCGTCTAAATTACGCAAAAATGAAAATAACACTGACATCTCATTTTAACAGATATATTTACTAAAATTACATAAAAAACATCCTGAAATACTAAAGAGTAAGTTTATTCAATGAAATCGTATTGGCTTCAACCACAGTCTTAAGTGGGTGAATGCTGCCATAATTCTTGCCTTGAGTTCATCTTTGATATTACAAGGAGTTTTGTTGGTTCCTTGCTCAACTGCACCCCACACATAACAATCAAGGGGGTTGCAGTTTTGGAAGTTAGGTGGGCAAATGTTCAGGGTGATGTGGTCGCAGAAATTGTCTGACAGCCATGACTGGGTTCTCCTGCTTCTGTGGAATGGTGCAGAGACATGTTGCCAGACATAGGGTCTTCCAGCAGCCACCCTCTTGACCCAGAGCAGCACTACCTCCTTCAACCAGTTGATGTAGGCCTCTGTATGTATGTATGTATGTATACAGAGTGTGATGTGTATATTGTCGCCAATTTATATTTATATATATACATATATATATATATATATATATACACATGATGTGTGTGTGTGTGTGTGTGTGTGTGTGTGTGTGTGTGTGTGTGTTTGTGTAAGTGTGTGTGTGTCTGTCTGTGTTCGTTGCCTACCACCATTTGACAAACGGTGTTGGAGTGTTTATATCTCTATAACATAGAAGTTTCACGAAAGAGACCGATAGATTGAGTACCAGGTTTTCAAAAGGACTGGGGCCAATTCAGTCGACTAAATAATTTACAGGGCTGTGCCCCAGCATGGCAATAAAAGCACTTCCTTCAGGCACTAAGCCGCGCCCTTGCTGGGGCACAGCCTTGGAAATTATTTAGTCGAGTGAATCGGCCCACAGTCCTCATTTTAAGCATGCTACTTATTTTATCGGTCTTTTTCGTCGAACCGCTAAGTTACGTGGGAGGTAAACACACCAACACCGGTTGTCAAGTGGTATTGGTGGACCAACACAAACACAATGATACACATACACACGCATACATATATATGACTGGCGTCTTTTAGTTACCGTTTACTAAATCGACTCTAAAGGGTTTGGCTTCTCGCGGCTATAGTAGAAGACACTCCATCACGGTGCCACGCATTGGGACTGAACCCGGAACCACACGGCCATACCTGTCCCTATCAATGTATATATATATATATATATATATATATATATATATATATATATATATATATATATATATATATATATATATATATATATATATATATATATATATATATGTATGTTTGTATGTGTGTGTGTATATATATGTATGTTTGTATGTGTGTGTGTGTGTGTGTGTGTGTGTATAGATATGTACATGCACACAAATCTGTGTGTGTGTATATATATTTATGTATGAATGTATATATGCATGTATGTATGTATGCATGTATGCATGTATGTTTGTATGTGTGTGTGTATATATAGATATGTACACACGCCCGAATCTCTGTCTGTGTATGTGCGCGCGCGAGTGTCTGTTTGTAAATATATATATGTATGTGTATGTATGTATGTGAGTCGGAAGGTTTTTTGACCTGAACGTATTACTGATAAGAACATTACCAATTCACTGGGAAAGAAATTTTGAAATGGAACTGCGAATCACCAAAGTTAATACAATTTATTGAATAGAATATAATTCTGGCGCTGCCAACGCCAATGTTCTAATTTTCTGATATATATATTAAAATATTGAAAGTATAAACAGAGATATTTTTCTCCAGGCATAAAAAATTGTGTGTATGTGTGTGTATGTGACATTGCCACGTATAAATATGCTTGCATTGAAACATGTATATGTATGCACCGATATATATGTATATATATATATATATATATATATATATATATATATATATATATATATATATATATATATATATATATATATATATATATATATATACGTATATGTATATATGCGGGTGTATGTGTGTATGTATACTTGTGTGAGCTTGCGTCCGTGTGTGTGTGTGTGTGTGTGAGTGTGTGTGTTTGTGTGATGCATAGAGAAATAATTCAAAATGTTAAACATCAATAACCACACACTCACACATTCACGTACACATAAACACACACACATACATATACGCACACTCACATGTCTATACACACACCACTCACACACACACACACAGATATATATGTATATATATGTGTGTGTGTGTGTGTGTGTGTGTGTGTGTATGTATATACACATATCGACATACACACAGAGTCATACACACATGCACACTCACACACATATATGTATATATTGACAATTCTTGCAAGATTTATTTCTAAATAATATTATATTTAATGTTTCAAAAAAAAAAAAAAAAGAAAGAAAGAAAGAAAGAAAAAACACACAAAAATCTGATATTAATATTTTTTTCTATCTCTGATTATTTATAATTTTATGTGTTGCAATTCATTGAATTGAAACCACTAAGGAAAACAGGCTTCTTGGAAATACATAAATTTTCTCACCCACTTCAATATTTTTGGTAAAGATTTGACTTTTTTCACTCATATATTCTTGTTTTTTTACTCTGTTTATCTTTCTTTTTGTTTTGTATTCCATGGATGTACACTTGCATAACATATGTTATTCTTGTAAAAAATAAAATAAGAACAATATATGAATATATAAATATGATTGTCTTCTGGGATATTATAAGAATTATCTTCAATTTTCTGAGCTTGGCCCTCAAACACGAAGACAGGACGCCAGTTCTTGAAATTATTTTTTATTCATAGTTATATATTTTGATCTTGAGAAATTTTAATGTCATAAGAATCAACCGTTATTTATTTGATTATATATATCTCAATATTGGTTTCTTTTAATTAAACACAAAAATGTCCTGTACCCTGGAGTTGATGGTCTGCTGTGGTCCCTATGCATTTCCTTGTCAACTGAAATGTTTCTAGCCGAGAATGAAAATTGCATCATGGACGCAGGTGATTGGGATCAATGTCGTAAAAATTTAGTTAGTATTGCTCCGAGAATCCTTATGGCTTCTTAGATAAGGACAACAGTATAAATTCTTTGAAAATAATACCACAACCAGCATTGACGATCTTTCGCGCTCTTATGAAATATTATCTGCGACGCGAACGATTTTAGTCAGCTTTGTTTGACAGAAGGACATTCACGTACGTTATGAAAAACATAAGAAATAAGAACAATTGTTTGATTTAATGTTTGTATACAGTTGTCGTCCATGTAATTGTAACTAACCAATCAGCGACCAGTAGTTTATATGTTGTCTAACGTTACTCATGAGCTACTAGCTTTTCTTCTCATTTTTCATCTTGTCGGGGTCATCGATGTAGTGTATCTCAAGAAATGTACTTCATTGCTGGTATTTCTGTTTCGTCTTAAGTGTATTTATTTTAATACGGATTTTATAACGGTCTCGGTAACGTTAGCTGAGACGAATGAAAAGAGAGATAATAAAATTGTTTATGAATCAACCATCGTTGATTGAGTAGATTTACGATCAAAAGCGTTCAGCGTCTGCTTTTCAGATATATAGAATCTAGGAATAGACATAGTGGTTAGGATAATTGGATAAGCATTATAAAATTGTAGGTTCAATTCCTGTCAGGAATAGAACCGAGAATGTATACATTTAAGCAAGGCACTTCATTTCACACTGCTCCAGGATACTCAGCTATAATTGAGCATCAACTGAGTATTAATACGTCTCTTTCTTCTTCTTCTTCTTCTTCTTCTTATTCTTCTTCTTCTTCTTCTTCTTCTTCTTCTTCTTCTTCTTCTTCTTCTTCTTCTTCTTCTTCTTCTTCTTCTTTTTCTTCTTCTTCTTCTTCTTCTTCTTCTTCTTCTTCTTCTTCTTCTTCTTCTTCTTCGCGCTGGTGTCCCTTCGGTATCCAGGCCACGTTCCTAGCCCCTTCCCCCTCCCCACTACAGATATAGATCACTTTCTGCAGCAAATGCGAAACAACTGTATTTCACAAATAAACCTCAAAGCTAATTAATCTAATTAATACTGATTTTTATCACCCATTTTGGCCACTCCATTCTCGTTCCACTTTTCTTCAACGCCGATCTAGATCTTTCCACCGCCCCCCAGGTAGGAGTGGGGGGGGAATACCACCCACTTTGGGAACCACAAAGTATCTGTTCCTTATCAAGATATTTGGGTGCGATTTGGTTGCCATTACCAGCAACCTGGAAAACCACAAAGGCTCGTTAACTAGTTCATGATCTCACACACACAGACACACAGACACAGACGCACACACATACATACACACATACACACACACACACGTGCACATACACACACGCCTATGGCTGTGTAAGTCGCATACGCACATGCACATGACGGGAAGCCGTTTTGTATATGAGTGCATGTGTCTCTTCAGTATATATTTGTCTCTTCTGATGCGTACACTAATAACAGAATGATGAACGATTTTTTTTTTACGAGCGAGAATCGGAAGTCGTTAAGAATCCGAGTTTCTTGACACAAGACATACATTAAGAATGAACTGAAAAGATGACTCATGCTTTTCAAAGAATATATAAAAAAAAAGTGGAAACAAAAAAAAATTTAGCTGATACATTAAAAGAATGCTTGCTGCAACGAATTCAATCATTCTTGTGTGAAATGATACGATCTCATCGTTGTACATCATGAAATTACTGGTCATTTTTCCAGCTAGTTTAATGCTTTAGAAACAAGTTATTTTATCCTCTTTTATTTTGTATTAAAAAAAAGAAGACTAAAAATTATTTTGCTGCTATTAAGGTGGAGTAAAGGAAGATCATTACTTTCTCATCGAACTTTCGACGTAGCAAAAATCAGACGATACTTCAACAAAGAACCTGGAGGAAAAATAACTAAGGTTATTGTTTTGTGTACTCAATATCCACATCAGGTAGGTCCCTCAAATCAGTAATATAGTGATGAAAAGAAAGTTCCATTAAGTGAAACTATCCATATCATTAGAAAAGGAAAACTTCCTTTAAGGTTGTTTAGCTTCCAAAAGTGAAAGAGTCAGATAATTTTAATTAGTGAAGCAATGTATTTAGAAAAATAAACCCGATGTAGACGGATTTGTGCAGAAAATAACAGGGATTTTTCGGTTTTATTGAACCTTCTCAGTAAAACATATTCTACTCAGTTGTCATGAGTAATATATATATATATATATATATATATATATATATATATATATATATAGTCGAGCAAATCAACCCGGATACTTATTCTTCGTAAGCCTAGTACTTATTCTATCGCTCTCTTTTGCCTAACCGCTAGATGACGGTTACATAAACACACCAACATCGGTTGTCAAGCAATGCTAGGGGAACAAACACAGACACACAAACACAGACACACACACACACACACACACACATATATATATATATATATATATATATATATATATATATATATATATATATGTAGTGTGTGTGTGTGTGTGTGTGTGTGTGTGTGTGTGTGTGTGTGTGTGTGTGTGTGTGTGTGTGTATGTGTGTTTGTGTGTCTGTGTTTGTTCCCCTAGCATTGCTTGACAACCGATGCTGGTGTGTTTATGTAACCGTCATCTAGCGGTTAGGCAAAAGAGAGCGATAGAATAAGTACTAGGCTTACGAAGAATAAGTATCCGGGTTGATTTGCTCGACTAAAGGTGGTGCTCCAGCATGGCTTCAGTCAAATGACTGAAGCAAGTAAAAGAGTACTAGAGTATATATATATATATATCAAGATGTAGGACAAGATACTGCAATAGCCTGGGCTTCAAAGGTCCACAGCTCTTCAATATCCTCCCGAAGGAACTGAGAGACCTGCATGCAGTGGATATAGGTGTCTTCAACACAAGGCTGGACCTCTTCCTGCCAGGTGTCCCAGATGAACCAACTTCACGGCAGGAGGCGCAGATGAGAGCAGCTGCATCAAACTCTCTCATGCACCAAATGTCAATTCCTGAAGTAAAATTCATGAAGTAAAATTGTGTAGCAACACCAAATGGCGGTGCCCCAGCATGGCCATAGCTCATGAGCTGAAACTAGATAAAATTGAAAATGAAATGAAATATATATATATATATATATATATATATATATATATATATATATATATATATATTTATATATATTCGATACATACACATCCTCGTATACAAAGGATTTAAAGTTAAGTTTAAATTAAATTAGTTAACGATTTACCAGTATAAGATCTATATGTATCTCCTCAGGCGATACTCAGTTGATGTCTCCGTAAGTAAATCTAGATTTCCATGCTACAACATCGATGGCTTCTTCTTTGAAACTAGCAAACGCTGACATTTTGCTTTTTATTTTCGCACACGAGGAATACCTAAGACTAGAATTGGTAGCATAACATAAGAATACTACCGGCTATTTGGGAATTCTAAGAGTGAACGAGCTCTATTTGTGCTCTTATAAGTTCTCAACAGAACAGATCTCAACTATATATATATATATATATATATATATATATATATATATATATATATATATATATATATATATACATATACATATATTTATGTGTGTCTATGTATATATATGCGTGTGTGAGTGTATACGTGCGTGTATATACATGTGTGTGTACATAATACATAATACATATATACATGTATATACATTCGGGCAGATATATATTTCAATATACTGAGTTGATGTATAAACAACATAAAATACACTCACAGTATTCACTATTAGCAAATCGTTAAACTCCAATAGATTATTAAAATGAAATAAATATTGATAGAATAAACTTGCCAGTATATACAGAATCGGCGAATTCAGAGCAATATATTTAGAACATTAAGATGCAGAAAAGCAAACAGTTTACATATAATCCATTATATAATTGTTCTCGACAGCTGTTTCAATAGAGTCGAAATATCATTTACGTTATATTTTAATTAAATGTAATAGCTTATTCATTTCCTCAGCATAAATAGATGAACAAAACAACTATAATATAACCATGTAAGTAGCATACATAATAGATGAATTCCTTTGTGATGGGCTCTATATTTCGTCAGGGGCAAAAGTAAAATAAAATCGAATACAACGACGCTGATTATGAAAAACAAAGGGGACATTATCAGCGTCTGTGTGTAATACCCAAATATTGTTGGGTTTCACGTATAGAACATACTAAAAAAAAAAAGAATAAAAAGCAAGCTACGATTATCAAGATGAAGTTGAGTTTCTCATAGAAGATAAGCAAGATCTCCTGGTGGAGTCTGTCAGGATTGAAAAAGGGTCACAGATATCTGCCATGTTTAATTAAATTTAGATTGTCTAGGACTATTTTAACTTGTCCGACGTTAGGGTGACGGAAACAGAATCAAGATTGAAAGCAAACAAATTCCAGTCATGTTTGCGGTTGGGTGTGTCTGGTATTGGTCAGTTGGAGAGTCACTGGTGTTGAGGGTGCTGAAAATATAAACAAATATAAAGGCCTGCAAGATACACACACAAACAAATAACAAAGAGTCGATAAAATGACAGTGAGTCTTTGCATTTCTGCGTACGTGATCCAGAAATACGTGTGTGTAAATCTGTTTATATATACATTTGTTTGTTGCTTCTTCTGTATATATATATTTATACATCATCATCATCATCATCATCATCGTCTAGATGCCGTCCCTATATATATGTATTTAGCTTACTTCCCAACCATATGGTTCCGGGTTCAGTCCCTCTGCGTGGCACATTGGGCAAGCGTCTTCTACTATAACCTCGGGCCAACCAAAGCCTTGTGAGTGGATTTCGTAGATGGAAACTGAAAGAGGTCCGTTGTGTATATATATATATATATATATATATATATATATATATATATATATATAAATATATATGTGTGTGTGTGTGTGTGTGTGTGTGTGTGTGTGTGTGTGTGTGTGTGTGTGCCTGCATGTTTGAGTGTCAGGGTTTGTCCTTCCTGAACATCGCTTCACAACCGATGCTGGTGTGTTTACATCCCCGGAACTTAGCAGCTCGGCCAACGTGACCGATAGGATAAGTACTAGTCTTACAAAGAATAAGAGGTCAATTTGTTCGACTAAATGCGGTGCTCCTGCATGGCCGCAGTCAGATGATCGAAACAAGTAAAAAAAAAAAAGAATATATATTCACACACACACACACACACACACACACACACACACACACACACACACACACGCACAAACACACACGCATGGACACAGATGTACATTTCCGTATGTATATGTATGTATTGCTGATGACGTCATAAGAATTTTATAAACTTTCCAAAGAACATAAAATCATTCATTGTTTTTTCTTTTGCCTCTGTCAAGCGCACATATAAAGCTATAAATAACAGCATGCATATATTGGTTTGAATAACACTTTTGGATAAGGTGT
This sequence comes from Octopus bimaculoides, assembly GCF_046866305.1. NCBI lineage: Eukaryota > Metazoa > Mollusca > Cephalopoda > Octopoda > Octopodidae > Octopus > Octopus bimaculoides. The sequence goes on from NC_142932.1 coordinate 36,009,703, forward strand.
CGACATATAACAAAAATAAAGA